>NC_053417.1:18395205-18695205 GCF_016859285.1 Xiphias gladius | reverse complement strand
TGAGACACTGCACATACTATAGTGCAGATGGTCATCATAACCTCATCATCCCTCTCTCTTTGGAAGGCATGCCTCCTAGTTTGTTATTCATTTCAATTTATGCTTTGGCAGCTGGTCACATACCACCAACCACAGTGAGTTAGTTGTCTGATGTATCTGCATTGCACAAGCCTCACACTTCAAACTACTTCATTTTTTTCTAAAATGCTCATTGTATTATTGCAACACAAATGAGCTCGTTCATTTTTCAGCTGAACTTTACACATAGAAAAATGTTGTTGTCGTTGCAACTGTGTGAGTGGATTACTATGCTTCTTGAATTAACTGCAATGCTGTTTGTGTTGCAAATAACATATTTTCTTCATCTTACACAGCTCATTACCATACGGAGCTGCTAGCAAGGACTGCAGTGGAGGGCACACACATTTTGAACAAGAATTTGCTTAGCCTGAGTTCTTGCTGCTGTGCAATTCATCATGCACATGAATTAATCTCTCTCACTCATTAGGTGGAAATTAACTCTGTTACAAATTACTGCACATAGCTATCACATAAGGTTGAACAATGAATCACTACCTTCACGTGTAAAAACCATCCACTTGAATTGACACCTAGGTTGCTGCCTCCTACACCCTTCATCACCTCCCGTAGCTGGAGGCTGTACACAATTAAAAGAGGTTCAAGTTAAACCGCTCCCCATTTTGACCATGTGCTAGCTCGAGGACTGTGCAGTCTGACAGTAATCCCCTGGGTTTATCTGTTCAGTGAGCTCAGTGCATCCACGGTCCCCCAGTATCCCCCCTGTCTCTCAGCTTCTGTCTGTCTCCCTTTAGACTCCCCATGGCCCAGTGGTCCCAGAAGAGCACTGTGGCTGGAACTGTGGGTCACAAAAGCTTCCTTTTCCCCGAGGCTTCTCCGCTCTCAGCACACTGGGTGCCATTTGGAGTCATCCCAGCTTATCTCTTGCATATAGAGTCAAGGAGAAGAAATGCATATATTCATACAAATCTTCCTACTGGGTTACATAAATCGTGGCTTGTTAGGATAGGATGTTCCTATGGAGACGGAAAGTGTCATGGTCAAGTCAGGGTGTCTATTCCCCAAGTGACATCTCCGGCTGAGGAATCATGGCTCAAAGTGAAAGAAAGTAACAGGGAGCACACTGTGTTTACAGAGTTTGGACGGGGGAAAGATTGTGTATTGTAGCATTTAATGGGTGCCCGACAGTGTCAAATGAAAGTGAGCCCTGTCGACACAGGGCACAGCACAATACAGACAGAGCAGAATGGGACTTCTTATGGTTGCACGGGGATTGAATAAAGCCCAGTTCATTTGCTACATATCACGTTTTGTTACATGGTTCCCGACAATTCCTCATATTTCATCTGCGGAGCTGGCAATGGGTGTTTTATATCCTTCCTATTTCCTCCACCTTTCAGCTTGCTTTAAGCTCTTCCATGTCATGATGGTGTTATTTTTCTCCTTTTGGAATTTCTCCCTTTTTGCTTTCAAGCTGAAAATCAAATCTATAAATCAAAGGCTATGGGAGAAAGACACGGGACTGAAGGACATTTAAATCCTTTCAGAGTTCCCAAAGCTTCAGAGAGCGAAATAAACAGGAAATTAAAATGGAGCTGGAAATGGTAGCAATCCTTCTTTTCAGGGGATTGAAACCAGGTGCATTTCTTAACGCTTCCACCTGCTTTATATTCTGTTCTGATGGGAATGGATTCTCCTCTCCCTTATTAATTTCCTCGAAAATGGAAAAGAATTACAGTCTGTGAAATTTCTTTTTGTTAAATTGTGAGATTTTTTTGTATTCTGAGTCAGCAAAAGAAGCTGTCATGCCCAACATGCAAAAAACCTTCCAGTGCCAAGGTGTTCTTAAACTGTATGCCATATGGGCTCAGTCTTTCATAAGGTCGAACATAGCCTGCAACTGTGTCTGCTCACCTGGCTGCTTGTTTTACAGATATGTCGCTGCTGAACAAATTTGTTGGGTGACCTTCAGATTGAACTCAATTTGCATAAAAGAGAGTGTGCAGCCATGTTAGAGGCTCTGAGAGGCTGGACTGAGACGCAGCGCTGTTTTGAGCTAAATGGTCACATCAGCCTGCTAACAAAGTCACAATGACAATGCTAACATGCTGATGTTTAGTTTATGTCAACCATCTTAATTCAGTGCATTATCATGCTAACATTAACTAACATTAGCTAATCGCACTAAACTAGCACCACAGTATTAGACAAATTTTGACCCGATGATGGCACTAGATGAAAAGTTAAAAGGGATCTAAGTTATTACGAATCATCCTAAGGGGTACATGAATGCAAGAACAAAATTTTATGGAAACCCATCGAGTGGTTGTCGAGAAAGCTCACTCAAAACCACAAAAGTCAACCTCATGGAGGTGCTAGAGGTAAAGTCAGGGGATCACCTAAATCAGTAGGCTAAATCCTCTGGGGATCATGGGCATTTCCATCAAAAAGAATATAAGAAATTTCAGTTTGGACCAAAGTGGCAGACCGACTAACCAGCAGACAGACACTGCCAACCCTACAGCTGCTGCTAGTGTGGCAAAAAAAAAGGAAGGGACCTCCCTTAAAGCACATTAATAGTTAGGAAACATGGAGCTCAATCAAAAAAAAAGGAAGAAAAAAAGGAAAAAAAGTCAAAATGTCTTCAGGCTTTACACTCCTACCCAAAAATATGGATCCCATTAAACTTTGTAGACAAATCAGAGAAAAATAACTATGTTTTTCCTCTCAGAAGGGAAATTCAAAAGAATACACTGAGACACTTATTTGAAAGCTGACAATGACAAAATTCAGATGAAATACATGACTCTCACTCCTACATCTGTGCAGAGAAGGAGATGCAATAACAGGGAATCATTATGAGTCATGTAATTCTTCACAGCCTCTTTGTAGAATTTTAATTAAAGCCAAGCCTAATGCTTACACAAAGATCACACCCTCTATGATCACCTAAGTAATACTATTGATTAACATCCTATAGATCTTTTCAAGTAATGTCAGAACTGGTGTTCATATTGAACATTAATTTCAGGCAACATTTGTTATTCAAAGAAAAGCCAGGAGCTCAGCCTTGCACAAATACAAATAGATCTACTTGCCCTTAGCATATAGATCAATATTTTTTCTTCATTATTTTGAGTTGATGTGAGAACGAGAAATCTGAAACTCAAACATAATTACATCAAAATGACTGTTGTATGAAAAATGAAACGTCTGGCTCTTTCCCTCAAAAATCTCCTATACAATAAATTGCACACCATCAAACTGAAGTTATAAATTATCACACTCTGAGGCAAAGGCAGGAATGAAAGGCGTGCTTTCCTTTTAAGTGGAGGCTTACAATCGAACCTCAGGCATTAGAGTCCATAAATTGCAGCATCAATTATTAAACCAAATCTGTTTTAATGTGCCAAAAGAAACCCCAGTGGGCAAGCTAATGTAACTAGCAGGAAACAAGGAGAACAGATAAAATGACCTGTGGCCGGAGTCGGCCCCTTTTTACGTCGGAGCTGGCCTAGAGTGCAGAGAAGCATCAAGCTTTCCAAGACTTCAGGGGCCATCAGGAGCCATATTAGCAGCTAAATAATAGAGAATTCCATTCATTTCAGAGTGGAAATATGCTGGTAGATTGAGCCTCGAGGACATAATTTATGAAGGCCTCAGAGACAAGGAGTCCAGAAAAAGCGGCACCATCCCATGTCCGCTCTCAGGATGCTTTTAGAAAACACGTGTCGAAGATCACAAGGTGATACAAGAGATTTGAAAGTAGACTGAAAGCAAACAGTAAAACATTAGGAAATGGCCTCAGCAATCACAACGTAGCTGCAGGGATGTGGGTATATCATGATCATAGGCTGACACCAAAAGCAAATAGAAATTCAGACCCTTCAGGGTCAGTAATTTCCTGCTCAGTTCATTTTGCAGTAAATGCTTTTCAGCTTTTTTATTAACCTGTTCAAGACACTCACACAGTATGCAGTACACTGTAAGCAAAACATCTTAAAAACCCTCTTAACATGTAGGCTGTTGTGAGGAGAAATTAGGTAAACATCAGTATCTCTTATCTATTTCACTTACAAAATTAAATCACACATGCAGGGAACGTACATAAAAGGAAACAGGTCAGTGAAGGATGTTTAAACTTTGAAAAGAACAATTTGTACAACCTGAACACTGGAAGATATTTTTCTCCTTTTTCACTTTAGGAAAACTGTCTAAATCATGTTGAGGCTCTAATGACATTTTCCTCACTTCCACTATTTATTATTTAATTATTCATCATGCTTTCTGTGGGGGGAAAAAAAAGGCATGCCTATACGGGAGCAAGTCCTAATTTTGAAAAGGGGGTGCCAGCATATAGCAGCAACCTAATTGCCTCTACTCTGCACATGATGCAAAACCTGTAACTGCTTTTGATATTCACACATTAAAACACTGCTTGGGGCAAAATATACCGCTACAACACATCTAGCCAGTCAGTCAGTTGTGGTTGTTCCTACTTATTTTAGCAACCGGCTTTATTTCCACGCAGTGATCACTGGGGAGGCTCTCTGGGAATGCGCTCAGATCTCTTCCTTCATCTGACAGAGGAGAGGAGGGGAGTGTGCGAGATGAACACTGAAGCCTTCTTATTAGTGCTTAACTCTCCTGCTTAGGCCTCAAGATTGACAGGAAAAAAAAAAAGAAAAAAAAAAGTGTTCATGCAGGCTGCGCCATAAACAGTGGCAGTGATAAATATCTGCTGTCACTTCCAACATGACTCACTTGTCTGAGTCTCAGCTTTGCTGCACACAAAGGAGGCTAGAGCAAAGCAACCATACACTGCTGCGAAACCTTTATCAGATTACAGATAATAGATGCACTCTATAAAATAGCTTATATTACCAGAGAGTGAGTTGAAGCGGAACACAGTTCAGCATCAAATAGTGAATAATGAGCATAATTTTACAAAAGCACACACAAGCATTGATATCGGTAAAAAGCCATACAAGCCGTCATTACTCCAGGAATGGATGGCCCATTCATGTCGTTCTATGTAGGCTTCAGTTGCTTGTCTTCTAAGTGGCCTCTCCAGACCGGCAGTTACCACCGGGCCCGCCTGTCAGTCAGTTCAGGTGAGGTTTTTGGTTTGCAGTGAAGGAGGTGGAGGGTGTCAGTCCTGCAGAGCAGATGCAGGAAACTGGACCTGAAATGATTCTATAGAAAACCATATTCACAGAGACATTATATTTTCTTTGAGGCAAGTGGTTATGTTACACTGCCACAGCATTTTAGCACTGGAGGAGGATTAGAAATATATATAGAATATATATATTTCAATACAGAAATACTCCATTGCATTGAAAATGTCACTTATAGTAAGGAAGAATAATGTAGTATTTTTTAGTGAAAAATACTTTAGGTACCAAAGGTAAAAGTAGTCATAATGCAGAATAACTAATTAAAGTAAAGGTAGCATATTACTATTGTAGTTGGTCAACATTTAGCTAATTTGAACTATTTTACGTACTGTTGGTCAGTTTAACCTTTAACAGTGCATAATATTTTAGAAACTCATCGTATGTTTTGTATGTAAAATCTTAATCTGGTGAGTAACTAGTAACTAAAGATATCAAATAAATGCAGTGGTGTAAAAAGTACAATATTTCCCTCTGAATTGTGGAGTAGACATATAAACACTTAAAATACAAGGGCCTAAAATTTGTATTATGTGCAGTTCTGGAATAAATGCACCTTTTTACGTACCACCAATGTGTTTCAAAACCACAGAAGGAAGATAAGGTTAAGGTAAATTTTGCAGGCTAGTAACAGACTAAAAGGATCATTTTGGTTAGATAAGCTTAGAAATAGTAGGTAAGCTCAAGTAAATAGTTTATAATTTCACAAAAAGTGCTTTTACAAATGTCTATCCATAGCCTTATATGAGCTTGTCACCTGTTGCTCTTGATAACTGATATATCAGTTTTAACTATACATTTGTTCCGTACGTGTTCATGAAGCTTTCCTCCCACAGTGTAAACACATGCAAATCCGGGGAATTAATGACTCTAAATTAACCATAGGCTTAAGTGTGATTTATTACGAGGATGAGTGATCGCTCTGTGATAAACTAGCTGTCTGTCCAGGTCGTTTACCTGCTTTTAGGCTGTGAAAGACTCATTGAAGACAATGAATTGATTTTGTGCTTTTAGTATACTTTAAGCCTTTATATTACATTAGTTAATAATTATTTAGAAGATACAGTAGGTGTGTTCAAACTCAAAAGAAACAAGAGCTAGATGTCATCAAAATGATCCTATACCTTTAAAAGACTTTGTATGAACTAAAGCACTAGTAGTAATAAACAATGCTATTTTCTAGTAAGGCGTATTTTAGGAGGGCCTATACACTTTTAGCTTTATTAATTGTCTATTAATTAGTGTTTTATAGATCATTAATGAGCCAAGATCAATAACATCAGTAATAAGCCATGCTTTCTATCTTACCAGGCTATAAAAAGTCCCTTTGGGTGAGGCACATCCTACTTGCTTTATCATTTTAGCTTGCTTTTAAATTAATTAGCAAGACCTGTCCAATGGACCATTTGACCACTTACCTTCTGGAAAAAGAGGAGCATAGTCCTAAATTAATTTATTAACAATTTGTTCCCATTTACATCTCCAGACTTGAGGTATTGTAATATGGACATTTAGCTGCAGACATATGATGACTTATAAAATAAGAAAGTCATGACCATGAACGGTATTATCGACTTGTTCCTTTTCCAAGCAACCATCATGACTGCAGAGGTATCGCTCTACATGACAAAATGTCAGAGGAGGTTTATAAAAAATAAATAAATAAATAAATAAAAACCTGCTGAGAGTCCAATCACGTGTTTTTTCCCTAACCCTAAAACTAACCCTCACCCAAGATATATGGTGGTGCTCTTTGACAAAATAAGAAACAGAATTATAATCAGTGTGACTTAATTAAATCGTGTTTAGTTGCGACCATAGGCATGATTAAATTATATTTTGTTTCAAAGTGTTCCAGCGTGTTTTTTTCCCACAGGATATGTCAGCTAAAGTTTACGTCTGAGTCATTCAGATTGACTACCTTTCATAAATGTCAGACACACCGGGATTGAAGTAGGACCGGTAGCCCATAGAAATTTCTCCATTTTTATTTCCCAGAAGAGTCACATATTGCAGAGCACACATGCAGCCCTCGCAACAAAAACAAAAAAATCTTATGAATCCTACAACCTGCATTCAAACATTTCCTCTACTTGAATGCACCACGCGGCAGTGGACACTGCACGGTAGTTCTATAATCTTACAGCTTTAAAAAAGCTAATGTAAGCGTGCTCTCCTGTATGCAATAAGCCACTTTGTTTGTTGAAAACTCGCCAAGTGGCAAAAAAGCAGCTGCTATCTCTCCAGTCTCAAGGGGCTAGTTAATTTTAGAAAGATAATCTTCTACAATATGCTGAGGGATTAAGACGTTAAAAGTCCCAGCATGGGAACACTGTATAGTCACGGACTGCACATCCAGTAAATCTTAGGAATAGAGAAGTATATTGCTTATCACGCTAATCAGCATGCAGATCAGCAAAAACAAACACCAGTTGTTCAATGACGTGTCTATCTAATTTGCCACTATCCCTCTGTCTGTGAGCCACAAATGATGATCATGATATGGGCAGTTCATCTTGGGCTATTAACACTGTCTCCCAAGGCCTTATTGCAGTACTTGCTCAAGAGATTACCTGCAGGAGAGGAATGCCACACTGATGCAGGGAAAGTGCTGTCTATGGTTTAATCAATGTCATTTGCATATGCAGAATGAAACTAATCCTCATCAGAGGGAGGTTCTCCACCTGAGGCCCATTCTTGTCCTTTCCAAGCAATCCTTCTCTTATTAAGTGATCCCTTGACGATATTCACCTTGCCAGAGAGAACAAAGCACGCTATCACACTGTGTGCAAAGGGAGGGAATTCTAGAGGGATGTTTGGACTCAGTATGAAAGTGTGATGTGATGCAGAGAATAAAGACCTCGGCTAGGCTGAGCTGAATGCTGGGGAGAGCACAGGGCGGACGTGCTGAAATGCTGTTTGGGTCTGGAAGTCAACCAAACAGCAAGTTCCAGGTGAATAACAATGTGTGGATTTGCAGGAATCTGGTTCAAAGTCTCAGGGAGCACAGCAAGCTTGGCCTAGCCACCCGCTTGCTTCTTGGGCTGCAGCCAAGGTTCTTAAACACCCAGCCAGGGGTAACAGCCGAGGTTCTCCTGCTGTTTCTCTGCTGCACGTGCACGCAACACAACTAATGTACCTGAAGCAAACCTGAGGACGGAGAAGCCATTCTTCTGTTGGAGGGATTTGTGTCACGTTAGAGGGATGCTGAGCAGAAAAGAACTGGGTTTCAAAAGATCCCTTAAGGCCCTGTGTTGTGGAGACAACCCCTTCCCTCTAACAGGCCCCTTTCTTTATAAGATAAGCAAATTTACACTAGCAGACAAACGTGACATTTTCCTGGTGCAGGAGCTGCTTAAGAGGAGGCTTCATAGGTGGGCAAGGCAGATAAGTCGACAGCAGGGATTGGAGGGACTGGAAAACCAGCGTGAAAAGAAGATGACAGAAATCAGCAAGAGTGGGATTTTTCCCACCCTTTCATTTTCAAACATCCCTTATGCAAACATCCCTACACCAACAGGGGGAGATTTGTACAGTGCTGACCCACCTTCACCAGACTGGTGCTCTTCTTCATGCTCATTTCTTTATTGCAACGTCTACCCCAGGGTGTCATTTGGCTGCCTTTCCTGGCTGAAGCTCATGAGAATCTCACCCTGATTATAGGCTATCAAATGGATTACAGACTCATTATCAACAGTCAGTCAGTGTGGCCATAGAGGCCTGTTGTTAAAATCACATTTCTACTGAGTCAGCCACAACACCAAATTCCATGGCAGGAGATTGTGTGGTGGTGTGTGTGTGTGTGTGTGTGTGTGTGTGTGTGTGTGTGTGTGTGTGTGTGTGTGTGTGTGTGTGTGTGTGTGTGTGTGTGTGTGTCTGTGTGTGTGTGTGTGTGTGTGTGTGTGTGTGTGTGTGTGTGTGTGTGTGTGTGTGTGTGTGTGTGTGTGTGTGTGTGTGAAAAACCCAGTGAAGAGAGAGAAGTGGCTGTACTAAAGGCATGGCTTATCCGGTTTTACATGGTGTCTCATTTCTGAAGTTGGAGAAAAGTGATTGGTCCCTCAGTTTACCAACAGACTTAAACTTCATGACCGTTGCAGGGAATTACCCTCCAGCACATAGTGGCAGTATATTCACCAATATATAAGAACGAATGGCTATTACTACTTTTTCTGCCCTATATTTCTTTTTACTCCCTTGACTGCAGTGTTGTGCTAACCTTAGATGAGCACATCGGCTGCAGCGAGCTGCAGTGAGGAATGTTGGTGTGATGTAATGTGAAGCGAAGCTCTCTGAAGGTCTAGGCTCAGCGACGCCATACATGAGACAGTTTAACATCATCACTCGTTATGAATTTACCTGCAAAAGGTGACGGGAGAAGAAACTAGCGTTATTCAGCTTGGAAATGACAGCACTGGCCAGAGTCTCTCTAAATCAGATTGATGATCCATTTTCCCTGCCCCGGGGCCACAGTAATGTGAGGGCCTGGGATCCACCGAGGCTGCACAGAGACAGATGGGACTTTGTCTGCTATGACCTTGCTAGGCTAATATTTCTACCAGGCCTTGTCTGTTGCCTCGTCATTAAAAGGTGCCATGGCTATCAAAATTGGGGGAATACTTCAAAGACACTGTTTACTTGGACAGGACACAATCCGGGTGAAGAAAAATCACAGCAGCAGAGTAACAAGGCAAAGAGGGATTGTTTGGCAAATGGTGAAAGTGTTGTGTATGTGTTTGCAATGTGTTTCAGAACTGCCTGTACAATCTTTGAAAGTCATGCAGGCTGCACATATGCAGTATTCTCCACATGTATCCAAACAAACTGCATTTTGAAAAGATAAAGAAAGTTATGAAGTTTCATTTTTATTTTCTAACAAACCACATCACTTCATCTTTACATATCAATTAATTGATTAATCAGCAAGTATTTTGATACTCAATGAATAGTTAAAGTAATTTTTCAATCAAAATTGCCAAAATTTCACTGTTTCCGGTCTCAAAAATGTGACAATTGTTTCTTGCTTTTCGTTTTGTATACAACAGTAAACTGAATATATTTGAGTTTTGGACTTGTGAAAAAGCAATATGAATATCTCACCCCGGACTTGCAAAAGTATTCATTGAGAAAAAATTGGGCAGGTTAATCCTGAATGAAAATAATCGTTAGTGGCAGCTCTAACTGATAACTAGAAAATCTCATAAGAGTGGGATTTGTTTAAACCTGTCAGATTATAGACGTTCTCTTGCAAAAAAAATATCTTTCATAATGCCTTTAAATGTTCTATTTTGCAGATTTGTTTGTGACTGTAACATCTTATACATTATTCTCATGGTATTATATTTTGTTTGTAGAAAAATGATTCTCTCCATATAAAGCTATTTGTTTAATACTGGGTCGGGGAAATGCGGTCTTTTTAGTATCACTGGGGGGACCCAAAAATCAGAAATTCTAAACACAGTCGCTTTCAAGTTCAGTGGACGCTTTCACAAAGATATCTAAAGACTGTTCTGTAGCGTTAGGCCATTCCTCATTTTTCTCATAGATTGGTCAAATGTAAGTAAGACAATTCATTAAAAAAAAAAAAAAATCCTGAGTCTGACTGATGAGTTAGCGGAAGTACTGAGCCCTGCCACATTAACATGGTAACTGTTCAATTCTTCCATTTTCTACTAGAGTGAACGTAGCCGAACGATGTCTGTGATTTGAAAAGTATTAACTTACCCAAAATTCAAATAATTACTTCTACTTAAGTCACTCAAGAACTAAACAGCTTTGTGCAACAAATGAATTTAGACGTCTGTCTGAAGTTTGACCATTAGTGAGATCCAGACAGTAAAAGTCTGTCTGTAGTCACTTATATATATTATGTATATATATAAAGAAATATATATATATATACACATACACATACACACACACACACACACACACACACACACACACACACACACACACACACACACACACACACACACAAACACACACACACACAACACTTGACAACTGAGATATAGGTGTCAAGTGTTGTGTTGTGAGTGGTTTTACCTTCCATTTCAATTTTGGTAATGGGGTAAAAGTAATTAATTACAGCACATTTGAAGTTATTAACCATTACAGCCAATCACATTCAGCCTTCTCATGGGTGCATGTTATCTACATGCTCAACATTGCAGTTTATTTGATCAAGTTCTCTATTGGTAAGTCATTTTTTTTTGCTGCTTTTGTGATTTTAAGCCTCAGAATACATCCACTGACGTTTGGAATGGTTTGCGATGCCGGAGTCAGACCGGGAAATATGGTCTAGGAAGCGATCCAGTGGGTCACTGTTACTCACCCTCAGCCAGTAACAGAGAGATAACGAAATAATCAGAACAGAGAGGCAAGGGCCAACTTCAGCCAGACTGCACTGACAGATGGGTTTCCATTTTAATTCTTTGGTACCCCTCCTCTCTTATTTTATCCCAACTAAGCAATGCTGTCTCTGTTGATGCTGTCTTATGAAAACAATGTAGTCTTTTATAACCCAGCTGCTATGTTAGCGCTTAGTATACAATAAAGCAAAAGAACACCCCTCAAGCCCAAACTCCCTTATCACGAGTCAGCAGTTTCTTATCTCTCATTAGCTTTGGCCTGTGATGAGTGTTGGGGGCTTGGGGGGGGGGGGGGGGTATTCTATTAAGTTGTGGTTTCATTTTGGATAGACTTTATCAGCAAAGCTATTTGAATTTTGATAATGAAGAATACTGTAAATCTCCCAAGTACGCACAGCACAACAGCACACCGCGGGTGGTAATCATTGTGTAATCACTCAAACAACACACATCTAAACCCCCGAGCCTCTCGCCACTCACACTGCAGCCCAGCCCCTGATATCTGCTGGATCTGTTCTGGGATCTAAGCAAGTAAAGCCTCCTCGTAGCCTTGGAGCCAGATTGAATTGCAAAAACATGCTCCACCTGGTGCGGCAACAACGAGAAGGAGAAGCAGCAACACTGTCTACATTCACTGTCTGATGGCTGCAACCTTAATGAAAATCTGATAATGATATTTGGTGAGCTTAATGGTTGCCCTCTGCAGGCTACAATCAGTCTCACTTAATCCTGTTTTCGTACCCAGTGCTCCCCATCCCCGCATCTCTTTTTCATCTTCTGCCTGACATTCACAGCGTGCACCTGACAGAGAGGCATGATATACGGCTGCTTCTCTCAGTTTTAAAACCCCTGGAACCACAACATTTTTCCTTTGCATTTTGTTTTCAAGTAAAATTAGTGTCTGCGTTAGTGAATAATCAATGAGGATCACTACAGGTGATTAGCATGAGCATGTCCACTTGTTGTGTTTACTCTGTGACTCCGTTATCCTCAGATTCAGCTGCAGAACAGCAGGTCTTGCGCTGGTAGAGATTCAATGTCCTGCTCAAGGACACTTCTGCAAGAAAGATGCTAATGTGACACGGGCTTGAACCTGTACTTCATCATTAAAGGAAAGTCTTCTTCCTCATTACAACCCCCGCTATTTTACAGTAAATATTGGATGTCATTGCATGCTATATGTTCAGAGCTTCCCTCTAACATGAAACTATAATGACCGTATTTGCCCACAGGGTACATTAAAGTTTAATGTAATGTGTTGGAGTCATACAGACTTCACTGACTGACCGTGTACTACATCTAAAGCTATATCTATTTGCTGGTGTGGCTGACTTTAACAGGAGACATTTTATTAGGAGTTCCTCCCAGAAGTGCGAACAATACATCAATTTCTTAGACGTACCTAGAGGTTTTCAGACCACCCTGGCATTTTCATTGTAACACATTTACAATAATTAACAGAGCTAACAATTTTTTTGTGATTAATAATGGAGTAGAAGATAGCATTATTGAGCCACACATTAAATTGCACTCATTGAATTAACTTTCCTAAAAGCATCAACTCAGACTACTAAACAGGACCATGGAAAGGTCATTGTGATCATTATATAATTTAGCTGGAGAACAATTATGAAGTGGTCTAATAAGAGTTATTTCTAATGAGTGGTGTGAGAGTGACACCTCCTTCTCTGTGGAGCTAATCTATCTAATTGCCAAACTGTGACGATCCATTTCAGAGCTTTGATGCGAACCAAACGTAACCTAACCCATTTCTGGTTCCCAAATGCAATGCTGCTTCTATACTGAAGTACAATTTTAAAGTACTAATTTTTAGCTATTTTATGCTTCTATTACACTACACGTCAGAAGGAAATATTGCACTTTTACTCTACTACAGCTGACAGCTATAGTTATTAGTTTCTTTATAAATTAGTATTTTTAAGTGTAAAAAAGCATTTGGTAAGGGTGTAAAATACAATGCATTGTTAAAGCTTTAACCAGTGGTTCCCAATATTTTTGGCTTGTGACCCCTTACAAAAAGGCTGTGTTTAGTCAGTGCCCCTTGTCACATTTCAGATGTCCATGAGTTTTTAAACACTTCCACCAGAGAGACATTTCCCCTCCAAACGTCTCAGATGTTTTAGGCCTAACGAGGCAAAATTATCCAATATTTCACAAAAAAGCAAAGATCAGAAAAAAGTCCAAAAAACACCCCATTAATCATCTCACAACCTCCCCATATTTATCTTGTGACCCTTTAGAGAGAACCGCTGGATTAAACTACATAACTGTATATAACGTAATTAAAAAACTAGCTCCAGCTCGACTGGCTAGAACTGTAAAATGATATTTGGAGATTGATGCATTGGTGTAAACAAACTAATAATATAATACATAATTATATATCAATCACGGAAGCCATTTTTCTCCATACTGAGTACATTTACTTTTGTTTTTGTAAGCATATTTTGTTGGTAATACTTTTACTTTAGTAGGATTTTAAAAGACTTTTACTTATAATGGAGTATTTTTACGTTGCTGTATTGCTACATTGACAGAAAGGAGATGAGCACTAAACACTGTTGTGGAAAACACTGGAATTGAAAAATACATTTTGAAAGTTCTAGCACTTCATCAGCTTCACTACAAATTCAGTCCAAATACAGTATTTTTTTCTCAATTGCAGGAAAATGCCTTTGATGCATCGGGCTAAGTTGGGAATGGTTCCAGAAGACCAACTCTCCATTTTGCTAGCTTCAGCATTCAATAGCTCCATGATTAAAGCCAGTCTATTTTATTGATTGAAAAGGAAGGGGAGAAAAACCTGAACCTTTCTACACTTCTGTCTCCGCTTCTCCATCAGTAAAAGTGGTGAAGTGGTGAAAAGTCTCCCCTGACCATGTCCAGGCAATTTGGGTGGAGCGGGCCTCTTCTGTTGCACTCAGTGACTTCGGCCATGCTCTGTTACCTCATCTCATCAGCTGGGAAAGTATTTGTGCTTGTAGCTCCAGAGAAGGCGGCCACGAGTTAAATTGAGTTACCTGTTCAGAGATGGTTTCATTTTCCACGGATGGCTCCGGAGATCCTTGATGGAACTGCTAACTGCTCATCGCCCCTCATGTCCCCCAGTGTCTGTTTGAGCGGAGCGTGGCGTCACTGCAGCAGTGACGTGGCTCAGGTGGCACAGGCAGCTGGCTACAGGATCCATCACACTATCTCAACTGTGGAGTGCAGTCAGATAAACCTGCTCCACATAAGATATTGCTGTTTCTGTCTTTCACCTTCGTGAAACTACACTGTGTTTCTCTACTTGCCATTTCTTTTTTCAATACCTGTATAGATCATAAACTAACACAAGCTACTTCCTGACATATTTCTTGCTTCTCTCAACTTCGTTCAGTCTGTACGAAGCCACACAGCAGAGGTAAAACCAATTGTCTGCATTCATGGCCATGCATGAGTACGCGCAGTCATGCAGTCAGGCATTTCATATGATATATGGGCAATAAATTCCCTGAGTAATAAGATAATGATTAATTTTATGGCTGCGATTTATATGAAATTTCTATATTATGTACGCTAACCCTCTTTGATTAGGATATAATGAATTTTCTAAGATATGTCAATCTACCATAAGTGATATGGAAGGGGAAGAGGCTAGAGGCTTGGCTCATGTCCTGTCTGTCTCTGTTGATAACCACAGGGCAGGAGATGAAAATCGGAGAGGAGAGGTGTAAAGAAGTGATGTGGAGAGATAAGAGTTGAGAGGCTAAACGAAACCAGACGAGTAAAAAGGTGTGAGGAGAAGGGGAAAGAAGCAGGAGAAGGGAGCTGGAGGAAGGTTTAGTGGATAAGCACGGAGGACGGAGAGAAGAGAAGATATGTGAGCAGAGGAGAGAAACAAGAGATGACAAAAAAGGGAAAAGATGAGGAAGGAGATGAGAGGATAACAGATAAAAGAGCAGGAGAAGAGCAGACAGCCTGCCACCCCACAGTCACGTCGCACAATTTACTATGTTCTGGCCCATAATGTTTTATAGCACAATCACTGATAGCACAGTAGTCAGTAGTGATCTCATTTCACAACCCATATCCTTCAGTAATGCGAACACAAAGGGAGAAGCAGAGCCATTAGCAGCGTCCAGTACTCATCTAGTGCTACTCATGCATAATTGGCTTCTATGGAACGAAGCAAGAAAGGGTAAACAGCAAGCAATCATATTAACTCCTGTGAGTCCTAATTGAAATCTGTTAACAATCAGCCCAGATGACAGAGGGTGAGAAAATGTGGGGCTGTTCATACCCCGAGCCCTCTTTCCCGCACGCTTCTCTCTGTGTATTGACACACCTAAAAACGTGGGTTTGCATTATAATCGAGAGTTATGCTTGATTCCTGTTCATAACTCTCTTCGCATAAACACAGAAGCCAATCATATGCACATGTGAGCATATGGGTGAGATTTTACCTCAGTCGGATTTTTTTTTTTTTTAATTAAAAACAGTTATGGTTTCTGCGCACCTTACACACTGTAAACTAGGTGGATCTGATGTTATCATGATTGCAATTAGCAAAATAGTTTAAAATGAATCTTGAACGAATTACACAACATTTTGGGAAATACTTTTATTCACCTTTTTGCCAAGATTTTGACGAAAAGATCAATACCTCTCACATATGATACCTTTGGACTAGAGCTAGACTGATAAATCGGCAAGGCCAATATATCGGCTGCTATTAACTTATTGTAGATATACCTGTATTGGTTTATATGAAGGCTGACGAGTAACAAAAATTGCAGAACAAAAATGCCAGATTAGGTTTGGGATAAGAAACAGCATCTCCATTAACATAGTTTGTCTACCTGGTAACACAGACACGTAGATTTTTTCCAATGTAAAATATTCACTCAGTATGGGACATATGTATTTTAGTCACAATTTAAAAAGGAAAAAAAAAAAAATCAAGATTTTCTGTTCAGGTTATGTATTTATGTTTAAAAGAAATTGCTATGGACCGATATATCGTTATTTGACTTCTCACAAATACAGATATCAGTATTGGCCTCAAAAATCCAGTACTGGTCACTTTGGACAGAGCCAGGCCAGCCGTTCAAGTAGTATGTGTCTACTAGTATGTTTTATTTTTAGTTATTTACCCATTATTTTTAATGCTATTTATGTGCTGAATATGGTTTAGTATTTCTTTAAAATGATTTGTATTCTATTTGTTCTCATTCTTTTATCTAGCACTAGTAATAGTAATAGGGGAAAGGGAAGAGTGCATTGGATGCTTAATCATTCCAGTCGAGTCTTAAACCACTAGATGGTGTGCTTGTCTCTTCACCCTTATACATCCACCAGATGGGTCGAGTGGAGGAGTGCTCTAACTGGAGAAGATGGAGTCATAATGTCTTTGAGCATACTGTGTGTGTGACTCCCATTATGCAACATATAAAACCACTATTTCACCAGGTTTAGGTTTTTTTTTTTTGAGTAATACATTCTCAAATAATGCACTGCAGTCACTATGAATACAGAGCATATGGAACAACTGAGCAGCTCCTCCTGACAGGCAAACAATCTTGCACTGTCTGAAACTCCTTTTCAACAAAGAGCTCATCCAGACTGCAAATTCACCCACGGAGAGAAAAGAAATAAAACTCAATCTTCCGAATCTTTATCTAGGCACTGACTCACTCATATTTGAGATCTGGCTGCCAGCCATGCTTACAAAAAGCTGTTGAAAGGCAGAATATACTGAACAAGGGTGTGTATGTTCAGGTTCAAGGGTTCATAATTGGCAGACAGAGGCCATGGAAACCCTTCAGCTGCAGAGTTTACAGAGTTCCTGCTAGATATTTCAGTGCATTAATGTGGCAGACAGGCCTGCTCATGTGTCTTGTCCTGCCCTGTCACTTTGTCAAATATTTATTCAATAACAAACATACAGCTTGACATTGTCAATTTCCCTGTCTTCAGTTTCAAATCTTTATCATTCAAATCCCATTACAGCATGTTCTTGAAGGATTAACGCAGCTACTTGGTATTCAGCTATTATGGATATTGTTAATAGAATTTTAACACTTGTTCTTCATGGTGATTTTGTCAATCGACGTGTCGGTTATAAAATCAGGATTTTAGCCAAGCAGAGCAACATCCCAGAAATGGCTTGGAAGTCACTGCTGGTTAACATGTATTCTTAATGGGCCACGTATCAGTCACTATTTCATACTTTTTCCATTGTCTGACAACAGAAACAGAAAAATGAGAACGGCTGTATTGGGAATTCAACCGTATTAAATTACTGTATATGTGAGCAAAGAGAATAGGAGAAGGAAACAGATAAAGGGCGTTCCAGCCACATACCTTGACCTAGTCTTGTTGAGAACAAAGGAAGAATAATAACAGAAGAAGTCTTACATACATTTCTGAATTACTGCATTTCAGTGCTTTCATGTTCAACAAAAATACCGCATACTGCAATCTTGCAGCTGAGAATATAAAGCTTTATATTATCAACTCTTACTGAGCATCATTGCTTCTCAAGGGCAAGATAATAACAGACGTTTCCCCGTGGTGCTGTGTTTCTTTTTTCTTGTCTTTCCCTTCTTCTCTGAAGCAGATGGTAAAGAGAAAATCACTTTCTACAAGGGGCAGGATGCATCAGGGTCAGGGTTTAAGCTTTGAGGTCCACTCTGAACCTGGCTGATTCGACAGGACTATTTTGCATACGCTGAGTCTAATCAAATATATGCGAAAGAAGGCAGGATTTGCAAAGCAGCTTGATACAAAGATACTCATTAGATTAGGGATTTTACAGAACAGCAGGCTGGAGCCACACCGTCCAGTCTGACAACAGACACAGAGAGGAACATGCACAAACAAACAGAGACTCACAGAAAGATTTGTTGACCACACTGAGTTGTAGAAGGGTGGAAGAGATGAGGGAAGTATTTATATTGACATTCCAGAGCACCTCATTCTGCTGAAACTACACAGACTATTACTGTATGATGAGAAGCAATCATAAGAAAGAGGTGAAAACTATTTTCTTACAATTTAAGTGAAAAAGTCTGCACAGTAACCCAACTATCTCTTCATCTTGTTTACCTGTTCAAGTATTGATTGAACTGATCTCCGAGGACAATGGCAATTGACTGCACTCGAAAATGACAGATCCTATACAGACTGGAAGTCAATACTGAAAATAATGAGCCACTGAAATCCTCAAGTTGTGTCAACAGAAGGGGTGCTTAAGAAGAACAAGAACAGGTTCCCCACACATTTACACTGTGGCTAAAAACAAATGAAGCAACTGACATCATGCCGGCATGATGATATGCCTTATTTAGATGCCTCATACTCTCATACTCTTCTGAGCGCACCAAACCATGAATCATCACCAGCTTATGCAGATGAACATACTGGTTTTTGGGGCTTATGTGATCCATTTGCAATTAAGGACTACAAACATGATTGGAGCAGCCCATTCACCGAACAGGAGTGTTACATAATACCGTAAAACAATCAATGAAACATACATATTTAAAAAGCTGCCCGGATAGAGATCTTCTTTATAGTAGGACAAAGTTCAATTTGCAGGAAAACAGACAAATTACTTTGAGGCCCTTTGAGCCATGATATAAGCCCACATAAACATAACACCTACAAGAAGGGCCTGTTTAGAATCCTTTTCTAACATATTTCAAATGTACATGTGTGGGTGTATATATTTCTTACATGTTCTAGCCAAGCTGATGACTAGCCTTGGGACAAGATTGTGTGTAATGCCACAACGCCAAAGATGGTGATAGCTTTCAACATAAATATATCCAAATGGTGTTTTCTTACCCTTAATCCTATACTTAAACACTGAGGAGGAATACTTTGAACTGATTTTAGACTGAAGCCTTACACCCAACATTCAGCTTCAGTTTCCTGCACCAACCTTCCCGTGGACTACACATCTGCTCCCATCAGCCCACCTTTTGAGAAGTGAACCCCATCCAGCGAGCCCGAATCCACGGGGAATCAGCTATGTGCCTTTGCAGAGTGAATGAGTGAGGGAGTGGGAGTCAGTCAAAGCCCCAAGCACTTATAGGGAGGGGGGTGGGGGTGGGGGGGTGGGGGGTGGGGTGGCAGTGAGGAGGTGGCTGCCGGGAGGCAAAGCTAATTCACTGTGACAGAAATCAGAGCTGTCAGGACCACCATGACCAAGCAGCATGGACAGCATATATCCAGTCAAACCCACAGCCGAGAGGAAGGAGGGATGTCGGGGGCTCAGAAAGAAAGGAGAGGATGTGCTGCATAAGGCACTTAGAGTGAAAGAGTGTGTGTGAACATGTGCATGTGTGTGTGTGTTTGTGGAGGAGGGGGGGCAGGGGGCAGGCAACATCTATCCAGTAAATTTGAAACAACATTGTAAGGGGACACACAGGTAAGAGGAGACGTTGAGAGTGAGAAAGACTTTCAACACAGAAGCCTTCAAACTACACAGGGGGATGTAGAGGGATGGACAGGATGTGCCAAATTCAAGAACAGATGTATTTACAACGATAAGTAAACAGACATCCAGACAGAGTCTCAAATACACACACACACACACACACAAAACAAAACAAAAACAAAAAAAACAAGAAAAAAAACACAGTAGGCATAGCTAAATTTCAGTCTTCTGGGATTATTGGTGAAAGGTTACTGGATAACACATGTAATTTTCATGAGGAAAGCTTCTAGGTTCTACTAATCTGTTACTAACAAAAATACTAAAAGTTTAATGGAATAGAATATTAATAGATTATTGTGGGAAACTGATATTACTGAGAGAGAGAGAGAGAGAGAGAGAGAGAGAGAGAAAGAGAAAGAGAAGGATTGCCATCAGCATCATTACTTAATGATGAGAGAGGGAGACACAAGGCTGGTCTCTAAATGACACAGAGAAGGAGGAGGGGATTGTGGGAGATTAAGTGAGCTCTGTGCTATTTGTTATACACTGCAAAGCACTGCAGGATGTTTGTTGAGCAGCACTCTCATTTGGGATGAGGAAAGAGCTGGTAGGGGGACCTTAAACTTGGCTGAGGAGAAAGGCGAGAGCATTGCATCCTCGGGCGCTTCATGAGGAGGATCTGAGAAGCAGATAAGGATTAGGCAGCAATGTTGTGAGTATTCATTGACGCAACTTCGAAAGAGTAAAAGCACAGAAAAGTTGGAGTCTCATGTTGTTGCTAGGCAGTTTACTTTGGATTTGTGCTTTGGAAGAGTTTTCTTTTTCCTTTTTTCCTTTTTTTGAGGGAATTATGGGATTAACTAAGTGAGCCAAATTGCTCACCTGTCTGGAACTGGTAATTTCCCCTTTCTGCTTTCAAATTTATACAGACTTTACAAGTCAGTAGCAGGAAATCTGTTTAAACTGATCTCTGATAATGTTTAACATCAAGTCACCTGATATCAACTGATAAAAAAAAAAACATCTTTTTACGGTGAAGTATTTCCATCTGTGCGTATGACCTTTAAACACCCAGCTCTCATAATGTGTTTCAAAGTTTGCTGTTTAGTGGACAACGACCTAATGATCTCTGCAACAGTGTTGATTACTCAGTTAGTTGACTGTCAGGAAGGGAAGGGTTTTGGACTCTTCTTAAGACAACAGAAGTGATTTCAAGGCTTTGGGAAAATGGAGCATTTTTCACTACATTATAAAGTCTAAATGATTCATTGATTAACTGAGAAAAATAATCAACAAATTAATAGACATTGAAAATAAACTCTGCAACCCTTTAATGATTACTGCACCAAAAAAATGTGTATTATTTCTGTGTATATACAAACATCCCTAAATAGTCTGAGGTGAGTATTTGTGACTGAAAAGCTGAATTATAAAGATTTCTCTGAGGCAAAGAAGATTTGTGGCTACTACACTGAACCATTTTTCATCTTCTGTCATAGATACTGAAGCTTCCTGTATGGCATTAACCTTGCAGTTATA
This sequence comes from Xiphias gladius, assembly GCF_016859285.1. Lineage (NCBI taxonomy): Eukaryota > Metazoa > Chordata > Actinopteri > Istiophoriformes > Xiphiidae > Xiphias > Xiphias gladius. Next base: position 18,673,633 of record NC_053417.1, on the reverse strand, counting down.
TAATATGTCTGTTGAACAAGTCAAAGCAGCATGTGGGTTGAAAAAGTTTAGCTTTTTAATAAATCATACTATTTCTCATTTGATTGTTATCTAACCAGGGAGAGCTGCATGGATTAGAAACCTTGAAGGATCCAACTTCCTGAAACATGACCTCTGGACTGTATTCGGGCCCTCTTCTGGTGCTGCTCTGTCTCCTCCACGTCTCTGAGGAGACCTGCCCGTCCACGTGCCTTTGTATATCTGACACAGTGAGCTGTAGCTCCAGTGGTCTGGCCAAGCTACCTCTGTCCCTGCCCTCCTTCTCCGTCACCCTCGACCTCAGCCACAACCATCTGTCCTGGCTCGGTCCGGGCAGCTTCAGCAAAATGCCCAGACTGGAGAACCTCCGTATGGCCCACAATCAGCTAAGTGCCCTGGGCCATGGGGTGTTTCACAATGCCTCTGGCCTCAGGCACCTCGACCTATCTTCCAACAAGCTCCATGTGGTGGAGCAGCACTACTTCCAGGGGCTGTGGAGGCTGGAGGAGCTCCTTCTCTTCAATAATAAGATCACCCAGGTGGAGGCAAGCACACTGAGTGGTCTGAGCAGCTTAAAAAAGGCCTACTTCAGCTTAAACCAGATCACACACTTCCCATTTTTCTCCATCCAAGACCACAGTCATCCCTTCCTGACTATGTTGGACCTCTCGTCCAACCGAATGAGTCGTCTGCCCTGGGAGGATGTGAAAGCTTTGCCCGGGTTGGTGCAGCGGGGGCTGTATCTCCACAACAACTCTCTGATATGTGACTGCTCCATGTACAGTGTGTTCTGGCACTGGGATCTGAGGGGTTATGACTCACTGAAGGACTTTACAGATGACTACACCTGCTCCATCTATGGGGACCCACGAGCGTCTATCCGGTTCCTGCGACACACCCGCTTCTTCCACAACTGCACTGTGGAAAAAACCGACTCGCAGCCTGTGACTGTGCTCCTCTCCAACGTATTAGTTTCAGAGGGAGATAGAGTGCGTCTAGACTGCCAAACATCCCTGAGTAGCACAGACCTCTCATTTACATGGCTATCCCCCAGCAAGGGGTACATCACCCAGGCTAGCATTAACGAGACCTTTATTAACCTGTTTCCTAATGGCACCTTGGAGATCCAAGCGACCAAAGTCAATGACTCGGGTCTGTACGTGTGCACAGCTGTGGACATTGAACAGGCACTGAATGCAACCCGTGAGGTGAATGTGACGGTGCTGCTGCCTGTAGGACAGTCATTCAACACGGGCTACACGACATTACTGGGCTGTGTGGTGACCATGGTCTTCATCCTCATATACCTCTACCTGACTCCATGTCGCTGCAACTGCTGTAAACAGCCCAAACCTCCAGTTATCCCCATTGCGACCTATGACCCCAGCACCCTAACTTCTGTTTTCTCCCCCTCCACAAGAGACCGGCCCAAAATCCAGACTAATAGGCGTGTAGCATTCATGGAGCCGATGATAAGTGAAGACGGAACAGAATGGACACCCGAAAGCTGATGCTAAACAGGGCAGCTATTCTTTTCCTTTATTTTTTGGAGGTGGAAAGAGAAGACCTTGGGACAAATCAAAACTCTTTACTCAGGAATTAGCGTTGAGATGTTATTAGAAGTGAGTGTTAACGCCATAAAGGAAAAAAGAATGTTTTTTCTCTTTCCTGACTGCCAGCTGCAGTTAAAAGGCCTCCTGAAGGAAAAAAAAACCAAACAAAAAAAGCAATATCTCCTGTTCCAATTCTCCTCTTCTCTGTCATCTGCCCCGGTAGTTGAAATTAAAGTTTCAACCTTGGTTTATTACCCTCAGTGTACTGACACTGCTAAATCAGAGTAGAGCCAATATCAGCCCTAAAAATCAGCTAATAACTTCCCTGTGTGCTCAGGTACAGCAATCCGGGGGGGGGGGGCAGGATCAGAGAATGAATCTGGCTCACTTTTCACATAAAAGTGTTTAACAAGGATTAAAAGCCCCACAAAATGCTGTATGTTTATGACTTTAAGGACCCTGGGGACTTAAATTCAGCCTATTTATCTTAGTTGAGGATAGGTGCTCCATAATTACAGTGGCACTACAACTGCATCAGATGAGGATAATTTTACATATACAGAGAGTATATCTTATGATATGCTTCGACACGAAGAACCTTAAACTCTATCTAACTCCTGAAAACTTCTGTTCCCTGTTTTCCTAATAAAAGGATTCAGTCCCTTTAGATCAATTGCCTGATCTGCTGATGTAGTTTTGGTTTTAAAGGCAACTATTTCAGCAAACCCATTATGATCATGTAAAAAAAATAGAGGAATTATGATACAGCCATAAAAGCAATGAATATTTCTGTGCAGAAGCTATAGTTTTCAGTAAACATTTAAAAATCTTATCTAGCGAAAACAGAGGTGCATCATCCAGTGATCCATCATACATATACATATCTCATACAAACCTGTTGCATTAATCTGGCAGCGAAAAACAATAACTCTCTATCTGCACTCTGCTTATCTGGCAAATAGTGGAGTGTAGAAATCAGGAGTGTCAACAAACCAAAAACAAACAGCAACTGGACTGCTCTTCAAAGACAGCATCTCTTTGATCAAACACAGCAGAGCTCTTTGAACACTGCGGAACAAACACAACCACAGAATTTGAACTGAAGTGACAAATACTTCAAGCAGCTCGAAAACCCCAAGGTGGGGGCATCACTTTGTATGGCTTTGTTTTTTTTTTTTAAATTCAGTGTAACATGCTTCGAGTGACAGAATTACAAACTGCAACAACAGAGATGAAAAATGCTGAAGAATGACTTGCATGCACTGCCATGACAGAACATAAGTGTGTGGGATGAGAACATTAAGTCGATGACAGGAAAGACCAAAGAGAGCATATGGGTGGTTGGGGATGAAGGGATATTCAAAACCTGATGAGACAAACAGTTGCCTCAAAAGAAACAAATCAATTTCTCAAAGTCCAAGCATCCATAATGTGTTGAGATTGTAGTTTAATCTTAATGCACACACTGGGGGGGGGGGGGGCACTAAGGATTGCATTGAGATTGAATAGGATTACATGTAATCCTTCATATAATGTCAAAGAGAAGTTGTCAGTAACCGCACATCTCACAAAAGGAAAGCATGTCATTAGAGGAGGGGCCTTTGATTATTTCTAAATCCTTAATTAAAACTTGACTGCATTCAACCCTGTGGAGAATAATATTGTTGTGCAACTTGAATGTAAATTCAGAGTCAAAAAAGGTAGAAGTTTAAAATCAAATGGGCAACCATGCACGAGACTGCGACAGACGAACTCTTTGACAACACTGACTTTCATCACTATTAAACTCTCAGGGATTAAGCAAAATCCTTTAAACTAAGAGAGCACTATATTGTAATGCACCACTCTGTTTAATCACACTACAACTGAGTTCTTATATTTAGCAAAGTTTATAATGTTTTCACTACAGTAACAACATTTAAATTCCTGAACAAAGATTATGTAACATGCCGCTATGTGCCCATGTGATGTAACATCTTGTATCAGAGTCTGTGATGACCTGTTGTTTTTCAGAGACAGTGTACTAGAGACATTACATGGTGTGATGAGTTGGGGCTAGGTTTTAGGAGATTACCGCAAGGATAAAAAACAGGTGCTTTGTCAATTTCAGTGCTTTTAAATCCCTCTAATCTGGTTCTGCTCCCTGACACAGCACAACCAGCTGGGTTGGGATTTATTGTTTCTAATATGATTAGCAGATGGGTCAAAACATAGAGGACATGATGTGAGCATTTCATGAAGGGCTTTCTATTTCACAGAGGGTCCACAGGTGACCCTGGTTATGTAAGCACACTGCTGATTTGGGAATCAACCTCAGTGTAGGCAGCGTGTCAGTTAGGATGAGTGAAGTTAGGATCCTGATGCCATTTGGTATCCAGCATTTTATTTTAACCTTGTGACAGCACCTACTTTACTGACAGCAGTGCAAAAATAAATAAATAAATAAAAAATAGAGGTATAAAACAACATAAATCATCTTTTTGCTCCATCATATTGTGACACAGTCCTGCTCATTTGAAACACAAAACAGATTTAGCTTGCTGAAATCAGGAGCATTACAATATTCCCTATTTCATATGTACAAGTTAGGGCTGTCACTTTTTATTCGAAAATTCAGTTTTGTTCAAATGTGTGAAAAAAAATCTTGTGTGAAATAGAGTGTTCGAACTTTAAGGACCTGTTCAATTTCAAAATTTACAGTCTATAAGCACAACAAACCACTGTATACCCTATTGACCGATCTGTAAACTAAGATAATAAATTTAAATAAAAATAAAAATGGAGAAGCGCACCAGTCAATAAAGCTGTACTATTTGGATTATCATAAAACTGAAGCATGCGTGGCAGCTAGCAATATGCAATTAGCTATATAGCAATACACTATTTGGGTTGCATTCGTATTGGTTGAAACAAAGCAAGTTACATGTGAAATTTACGGATAATCCTACTAATTGCATTTTAAAATAACGTCAGAATTCCCAGGCTACACAGAAAGGTGCAAGGCTTTATAGTTCACTCTTTCTGCAAATTTTCCTAGACCGCTCCAACAAAATACCCAGATGTAAAGGAAGGACCCCTTGATGCTTGAAGAGATACTCTTCTCTGAAGCAAAACACTCCATCAGGATTCAATTAAAGCATGCACTTGCCTTTCCAGATTAATTGTTTTCCCTAGTTCAGCTGGGCCCCCAGGGATTCAAAATCATCTTATTCAAGATTCTAATTACTGTGAAAGGGGAGTTTTACTCTGAATAGCACAAGCTGAATTTTTTTCAATCATGGAGGACTGCCTTGACTGTCAACAGGGGCAATTACTGAACTGTCTAAACAGTCATCAGGCAGGAGTGGAGGCATCCAGCTGTGGCAAATACATACAAGTCTTTCAGATACTGTGGTACCCGCATACACAAGCTCAGTGGAGGCCCACAAATAGACTAAAACCCTTATTTCATTCTAATTGGACACTTAACTTGGAATATGTGCTTGAGAAACACACATAGCATATGTTTCAGAACAGTCCACCAAGTGTCTGAAATATACTGTATATATTTTTTAAGGAGGTAGGCTGGTTTCTTTCCAAAAAAGATTACAACAAATGTGGACTGCTGCACGCCAGACAACAGGCTGTTTGTCATACCTCTCCACTGAATATGAATGCAGGCCATGTTCTTTGTTTTCAAAGCAGCTGAGTGTCTAGCAGGATTCCGCTCGTGGTCAGATCACCGGGGGGAGCATTGCACATGAATTCTTCATTAATCAAATGTATAGATCTATCACATTTCATTGCAAACAGAGAAATGAGCATATGCAGTTCTACACCCTGATCAAAGCCATTAGATCAGGGACCAGTCCCATGCCTCTCTCTGTGTCTCTCTGGGGCTGTTTTGTGCCTCAGTAAGTAAAATTTAGTTGGATATTATAAGATTTGGCAAGCACAATGACTCAAAGTGTTTTAGGTTTTATACTGTTGCTCATGAGCACATTTCAACAATATCCTCTTGTCTTTTTTTTATTCTTCCTTAGTGTTCAGCTTGTAACATTTCTTCCACCAGCTTTATTGTATTATGTTGTAATGGTGCTTCCCTTGTTATGATCTGTCACGTGTCCACTAAAAAGACAACGATGAACTTTGACAAAATGTGGTTTTATTATTTACTTTAAGACTAAACTGAGATGGTGAACAAGGCGAGCATTATAACTGCTTAACATCAGCAACTTAGCGCTATCATTATGAGCACATTATTATGCCGATGTTAGCATTTAGCTCAAAGCACTGCTGTGTCTAAGTACAGCGTCACAGAACCTCCGTCATGTCTGTAGACTCTGCTTATAGTATCACTATGTTTCTTGTATTTGGATTACGTCCTTTCCCTGTGCAAATACAGTCACTTCCATTGTTTTGTGTTCTAACCACACAACAAAGCTCTGCCTCTGTAGGAGCTTTATATTAGCTACATTACTTTTCACTGGTCAAGTCACATTCAGAGGCAATGTTAGCTCATAGCCTGCAAACTGCACACAAGAAAAATAACAGTGGAAACTGGAGGATTTCCATAATAGGAGGCGTTGAGGCATGTAAGAAGAGAAATGATGCTCAGATTCACTCAAACCAGAGCAGAGCTACATTTTCATTCCGGCCTAAAGCCCGACATCCTGCAAAGGTGCCTCTTCAGGTAACACCTCAACCCAGGGAACTCCACAGCTCACTGATCCAATTAGACCAACTCTGGAACTGTGCACAAAGAGAGCATGTTTTTCTTGACCTGGTTATTACGTCCCCTGTAGGCCCTCATCCAATGAAATTTGTTTTTCATTTAGACGGAATCAGATGACAATGTGTGTGTTTGTGGACAGCGTTGCTTGTATTCAGTGGGGGAAGGAGTATGCACATCCTTTGTTTAAGAAAAAGATAACAACAGTCTTGGAATGTACCTGAGTACATTTACTCAAGTAGAGTATTTAAGTACAATTTTAAGGTGCTTGTACTTTACTTGAGTATTTTCATTTTATGTTGCTTTATACCTCTCACTACATTTCACTACATTTCAGAGGGAAATATTGTACTTTTTACTCCACAACATTTATTTTGTAGCTTTAGTTACTAGTTACTTTTCAAATTAAGGTTTGACATGCAAAACATACCATGAGCATATAAAGTGTGTAAAGTACCTAAAATCGGCTACACATTAACAAATTACAATATTTTCAAATAATACAATGTATTATTGATAATATAACACTATGAAAGGAGTATTTCCGCATTAAAGACTTCTACTTCTGCTAATTTAATTATATTTTGCAGATTTATCTTTTTAACAATATTTTTACTATTAAGGGTTTAAACTTGATCTAATTTTGCTTTTTTTGAGACATAATGAATAATTTGACGTCTTCGCGCCTCGAAAACACGATTTAAATGAAACCATTTCTCTGGTGGAGCTAAGGGGTCACAAGTCAAAACTGTACTCGTGTAAATGCAGTTTCCACCACTGCTCATAGCGACGAATCCACAGATGAGTATCACCACTTCCGTGGTTGTCCTCAGCTGTACAGAGGATTTTAACCATTCAGTACATTGCTTTCGTTTAACGGCCCTCAAGTTAAAATGTGAAAGTGCCAAGAAAAAAAAGAAAAAAACGCTCTGCCTGCTACAGGGCTACCGACAAACTTAGCACTTAAGCTAGCGTTGTGAACATAGTGGAGCATTCAGCCCCTAAAGAGATTGATATTTCCCTAACGAGTGGGTTGAGAACAAAACAGAGCTAAAAAGAGAGTGAACATTGTACTTACAGTCATCAGCGTTGCTCCGTATCTGCTGAGTGTGTAAACACCTGTTGTGCTAACGAGTTAGCCTCCTCAACTTGTAAGGTGAAAAGTCCATGTTCCGTTTGCAGCTTGTTTCCGCTCCTTCACAAAGGGACCACAACATCAGTTCATAAAGGTTCAGTTTAAAGCGACAATTGTATACTACTCACGTACAAAAAAAAAAAAAAAATACTCCATTACAAATTAGAGTACTGTATTGAAAATGTTACTTTAGTAAATTTATGTGTATAATCAGGAAAATTTAGTAAAAAAAAAAAGTAAAAGTAGACAATGCAGAAACATGCCCCCTGTGACCGATATACTCTTATATATCATTAGATTATTATGATTGGTGCATTTTAATGTTGCACCTGGTCGGGGTAATAGCAGTAAACAACTAATTGTTTCGGCTCCACTTGTATGTGCAGTATACAAGCAGTGCAAAGCAAAGCACCCAATTGTATAAGCTCCTCACATGTTTCGTATGTGATATCTTAATTTGGAAAGTAACTAAACTGTGAAATAATTGTAGTGGAGTAAAAGCATAAAATGGAATGAATAGAAAACACTTAAGTAGAGTAGGAGTATTTTAAATTAGTACCTAAGTACAGTACTTGAGTAAATGTACTTAGTTACATTCCACCACTGCATTCAGTGGACAGAAAGATCCAAATGGTAACTATTCCTGTTTTTACAAAACATACAAAGAATGTACACAACATACCTGAATCTTGGCATGTTTATATATACTCTGTATTTTTTATATTTTTCTTTGCATTATATTAACACCTCTGAGGGTCCCTTACACAATGTAGCTAACCAACAAATCCCTTGGAGCTGCCAAGACAGTATTTGTGGTGGGCAGCTTCCAGGAGTAAATGTAACTGTGCAGAGTAGGCTGTTGCTGGAACAAAACATTCTTGCTCAGTAAGCCTCTCCCGAATAAATATGGGTTTTTGTGTGATGGGTTTTAGCTACAATTGATTTCACGGGGAAAAAAAACATTTTCACAGTTGCCATAGTCGCCATGGCATAACGGCTGCACAACTGGAATGGGGCTCTGGAGATAAAGTGTTAACCTATTTTCCAAATCAAGAGGAAACGGCGCCCTCCGGTGTTTCTCTCCATCAGAACCTCCACTGAGTTAAAGAAACAATACGACAAAACCCACACAGAGAGGACAGGACCCCTCCTAATGATTCCTTCAATGGTGGTACAGTTGGAGCGCCAGTGGCTCTCAGCATGGAGTCTCAAAGGGTTTTGAGTGCTGCATTCCCTCCGAATTGCTCTCTACACACAGCTTACACTGCTGGAGAAAATAGATTTAACTGATTTCCACTGCAGCCCCCTGTGCCTTCTGTCATGGTCAGAAAATAATCTTTCCCTAAGTACTAAATGGCTTGATTTTAATATACTTAAGACATACAGTTTTTAATAGTGTGCACCAAAACACCTGGAGTTTCTCTTAAAAATACGACCTGTTGATTCATATGTAAATATCTTAATTTCATCATTTTATTTTAGGCATGTTTTGTGTTTTCCATGTTACCCACTTTACTGCTATTTGAAATTCTCCATCTTCATACCGGAACTACAGACTGAATAAAATGTGGAGTTTGAGTAAAAGGACAGTAAGACAGCTGTGATTTATAATTTTAATGGTTTGCTTGACACTGTCATCAAACCTGTCACACAAACAAGATTTGAAATGTTTTATTTTAATAGAATTTAGGACAACCAAATATGTAAAATAAAAAAGAAAACCAACAGCAAAAGTGAAATTTCATTCACTAGTTTTTTTTTTTTTCCTTAAAAAAATATCAGCCTTTCCCCTTGTTCACAAACCATTTCAAAACCGGGACAAACAGAAATAACATGATAAATTCCGAGAAGCTGGAAGGCCATTAACATTTCTTGGCAAATATAAATATAGTGGTTTGAACAGGGTCTCAAATAGCTCACATGGAAAGAGTGTACATACAGTTTACACGACAGTAGGACACTCGGCACTGCCTGTATCAATTTTTATTAATGTAGAAAACCAGGATCCTTATTTACCGATTTAAATCAATGTGTTTATGACAAGGAAATATATACATTCAGCCAGCTCTAATAGTCTCTGGAGTATGGCGTTTGTCTTGCCCCTTTGATCATGTTGATTGTCTATTCTGGGGCATAATTGTGAGAAAATGTGTAGTCCGAGTAGTAATTCTGTGCCCCACCCCTGCCTGCTGGGTAACCCCAAGAGCAGGGTCCACCTCCAGTCCCATCCCCCCGATCATGTCCTCGTCCTAGCCGAGGCCAAAGTCCCGGTGGGATCCCTCTCCCTCGATAAATCCCTAAAGAACCAGGACCCATAGCAATCCGCATAGGCCCATGGTCCATCTGTCCAGGGATACAACCTATACTACCATAGCCAACACCACATATTGGATGTGGAGGCAGCTTAGGTCTGAGTACTGAGCCCCCCCTGGTGGCCACTGTGGGAATGCCCACAGATGGTCCAAGGTTGTTAGCACAATTAACCTGAGTCCTGCCCCCTTGACTACCAGGGGTGCTGCCTCCAAGGGTTTCTCCAGTCTTAGGGAGCCCACTGGGATCCAATAGGCCGGATTTGGCCACACCCTGGCCACTGCCAGTCTCACAAGTGCTCGTCCCTGCAGTGCCCCATATACCCTCCCGAGGTCCACTGAGTGTCCTGTCGTGCTGCGTGGGAGTCCCACTAGCATTTTTAGGAATGCCAGCCATATAACCTGGCTGGGCTGTGTCACTATGGTCTGTGTAAGGGAGGGAGGTGGTCAGTGGAGAGTTCCCAGTAGCCCCAGCTCCGCCTGTGTCCGAGCCATACGTGTGACCCAGCATCATGAGGTGAGGTGGAGGGGGAGGTTTGACCTCCAAGGGGAGGGACGCCAGGTTGGCTAGAGGTCCTGGTGTGGCCATGACGGGGGGGGTTGGGACTGTGGCAGAAGCTGTAGATGGGGGGCGATAGTCCGGTTCCTGGGTGCTGCTGCAGGGTGAGGCTGGATAGGCTGGGGAGGCCGCATAGCTAGAAGAGCCAGTGTAGGATGACCAGGAGGCTGAAGGACACAGGAAGCTCTGGTGGGGATTCACAGGAAAACCTCCCGGTGACAAGCTGCCAATGTCTGAGGGGCCCATGCCTATCTGGTTGGTGGCTTTGAACTGAGAGATGGCTGTTTTGAGAGCACTGTAGTCCGATAACGTCGGAGTTCTCTCAGGGGTCACCTGCTGGTCTGGGAGCGGAGGACGAAACTCCTCCATATCTGGCGGAGGCGGCTGTGGAGGCTTCTTCTTCTCGACTTCCTGATTCTGCTGTGAGGCATCTGCTATAGTGGATGGCTCACCATCATCAGAGTCTAATGACATGTCCTCCTCTTCCACACACTCATCATTCACTACTGGGAGAGCAGGAGGGGGCAGACAATGAGAGAAATGAAAAAGTATTGAGGAAGATATTATCAGCAGACGTGTTACAGAGGCAGTAAACAGCATTAAATGTGTTTAGAAAAACTCTACTGATAGTACAGACATCTTAACTGGCAAGATAACTGTATAGAACAAAAGGCAATTTAGCAAAGAAAATTGCACTACAGCAAAATGATATGAAATCCTGATTGTTTTAGTGTTTAGTGCTGCTGTTGATGCTACCCACCAGTAGAGGGCGGTGTTGGAAGCTCATTCTGATTAATGGAGCCAATCAGACTGTGGAAACCGCTCATAACATCATCAATGCTCGCTATCACTATTCCATTTCTGGAGTACTGTAGGAACATCTCAAATGGCCTCTCTGTAAAAACACATCACAACAATAAATACTTGTATATCATTCTAATCATGTATATAATTTATTCAACTAGAATGTATAGAGGAAAATGCATCACACACAAACATCTGAACACTGACAAAGATGCATTTTTTTTTTTTTTTTGCTTGTGTCAGATGACTGGCGAGGAGGTGAAGTTAACAATGATGAGGATGAAGATACCTGTGAGGAAGATAAGGTGCCGCTGCTGTGTGTGCTGAGCTTGGAGTTTGATCAGGCATTCCAGATCTGGAGCCTGACGTGACTGGGTGTCACACTCGTGGTAAGGGAGGAACTCCACTAGGTGCTTCTTCTGATAGGCTGTCAGAAGGTTAAGCAGCCCCATGGCGTTGGTGTTTAACCTTTAAGAGACCAGCAAAAGCAGATCCATACAGTGCTGAGATGTTTCTCCACACCCCCAATATGGCTAAAGATAATTTTGATTTGATTATTCCTATTTTGGGAAAGCCCCTGCTGAGATACTGACCTCCCCAGCTCTTTAAGCTTCTTCTGTGACTTACAGTGCACCTTCCACTGCCAGGGGTGTTCAGGGGTGCTCTGCTCCTCCAAGAACTTCAGCAACCCCTGCAAACGATCTGGATAAAACGAGCAACACCATCTCTAAGTATCATCCACTGAAATTTTATATATATGAACACTCACAACTCCTACAAAGAAAAGTAAAACTTACCCTGTGTGATAAGGTCAGGGTTTAAGACAAACTCGTCAGACACCATGAAGCCTCCAGACACAAAGAGCTCATTATAAGTGTGATTCTTAACATCATCCAGACTGTCCACTCCAGCGAAACTCACTGAAGGCAACTTCTTCAAAGACACCAGAGCTGGGATCTGCAGGGTGAAAAGATGAAATTTTTACAAACTTTCATTACTTTTTGCATTGAAACTTTGGTCATATCAGAAAATAGTGTTTTGATGTAATATATATATTCTGACACAACATTCAAATAGCACTGTCAATTAAAATAATTAAACTAAGCAACCAGATTAAAAAAAAAACACCTCCTCGCAGGAAATGTAAAGATTAAATTAAAATGGCATTTCTTTTATTTGATCACTGCCTGGCTCAGCTGGTGCCGAGTCATCTGAATTACAGATTGGAGGTGAGATCACGACTGTGGCAAAAAAAAGGGGGGTCAGGAGGTGATCCTACCTTGTGCACGTGTGCAGCGATATCCTCGTTCTGAATGATGATGAGGAGCTTATCTAAACTGCCGCTGTTTTCCAGAAATGTCTGCGGGCTGCACTCACTGTTCCCAAGACTTTTCAAGTACTCCTTTGTGCCAGACAGGAGAGACATAATTGTTAGAGACAGACAGATCAATGTGTCGTCCTCCTCTCACACATACGAGTGCTTACTGAGAGATTCAGAAAGCACTGAGCACTGAGACATGGAACACGCAGGCCCTGTTCAGAGTTAGCATTAACATGCGTCTCGCGTGACCACTTGTCATCGGATCTCACTTCGCTCCTCTATATGCAAATAAACACGTACATTATTTCTGTTTGCATCAAATGTGTTGTTTTTAGCCAGTCCGACTATGACAGACAGTCAGTTGTCAATGTGTTTGTGTGTGAGAAAGAGGAGGGGTTGAGTGAATAACGTGCAGCGCACAGCTCTACCGTTGAATACAATTTTACCCATTTAAAATAGTAAAAAAAAAAAAAAAAAAAAAAAAGGAGAAAATCAATATGTGGCAGTCAATGGTGATATTGTAGCAGGGCATCACAAATAAATCAAAGTACGGGAAACTCTGTGAGAAGTGTAATAATATTTTCGGTTCATTATGAAACTGTGGCGGGACAAGGATGTCAGTTGAGTAGGCAGTCCTTCGGTGTGGCCTAGGACACATTTGCATTCACAATCTTAAAAGAATGTGGCCATATCCGGCCCAGACCACCTCCAAATGTGTTCTGAGTGATCGGATCTCAAATGTGTCCTCAATGCATCTTGGGTGCATCCACACCTGTACTTTTAACTGTCAACTTGTGATCAGATCACCCAAGACGCATGTTAATGCCAGTTCTGAAAAGGGCCATAGTGACAAAGAGGACCTACTTTAACCTTTAACATTTCCCACTCTTGATCTGTATGTTCACTTGTGTATGCCTGTGCAATGTACTACTGTAGAACACTGTGAAAGCTCTTTGGCACCAATAAAAAAAAATAATAATAATTAAAAAAAAAAAAAAAAAAAAAAAAGAGTAAGTCTATAGATGAAGAATATGAAAGAAAATGGATGCAAAATTTTGTAAAATGAGCAGCAATAACAACACCTTGAAGTAGTTTTCAAACAATGTGAGCCACAGAAAATTATTAGACAGTAATTTTGATAATCTAATAAAAGTTTAGGTCCATTATCAAATAAAATCGCCAGATCCAGTTTCTCAAATGTGAGGATTTTTTTTTATTTTATATAAATATTAATATCTCTGGCTTTTGGCTGTGGCTTATGACTGGATAAAACAAGCAATTTTAAGACAACATTTAAGTTTCAGGGAACTTACAAGGGACATTTTTTTGCCATTTCTGACATTTTATAAACTAAACAATGAATTGTAACAAGAGTACATAGATTATTTGATAATTTACTTTCAAGCCCACAATGTAACCTTGCGTTGTACCTTTATCTCCTTGCAGACAGTGCTCTCCTCCCCCTCGTCTCCAGAGTAGATGTAGAATTTCACTGTATTCTTGGTGACGTCCTTAAAGATCTCCACCAGACTGCTGAAAACCTCAGGCTTCAGCTGACCAATGAGGCTGCCAGCCAGCAGACCGGACCCACTACCAGAAGTAGAGCCTGGGTTTTGGGAGCTGGGGTCTGGAGAGCCTGGTGTGACTTGAGAGGGAGAATAAACATCTACCCCCAGCTCTGTTAATGCAACTTCTGTTTTGGCCTTTGTGGCTGCAGTCTCTTTGACAGAGCCCATTTTACCACTCTGTGAGGAGTTGGTACTCTTTGACACAGGGGGCTCTGCTTTAGTTTTGGAAGTCTGGATGGGGTTGGGGGCAGGGGCTGGTGTTGTAAGATTAGTTGTCATGGGGGGAGGTGGAGAAGTGACCTCAGAGGGAGCAGGTGGGTCTGGGATCAACTTGTCCATCTTCTCACACAGTGCTTTTACATGCCCCTGGATAGGGACAGGGGAGACGTAGGGTACAACAAAGTCTGAGAAGCAGCTGTTGGGCAGCCAGCAGTGGCGTGGAGGCAACCGCGGTGGTAGCTGCGAGGTATAGCAGATGTGGTGGGTCTGCATGATGTTTTTAATGTCAGAAGTGAGGCTATGAATTTCCTGGTTGAGTATGGTATCCAGGCTGATGGAGGGCCTAAAGGGAACCTCCTCTACGACTGGTAATGTGGTTGTGGGTGTTGCAGCCTTTTTTACTTCCACGTCTACAGGCGTCTTCGGCTCTGGGTGACTGTCTGCCACTATCGCATCCTCCGGCTCCGGCTCGGGCTTCGGCTCAGGCAAAGGTTGCGCTTTTTCTGGAGAAAAGCAGACAGGAAACTTGTCAGAGTGATGCCTTGTAAACCAGATCTAAATATGCCTGCAAGGGAGAGATCTGTGTGAACCAACTTCTGCTTTGGGATACCTTCACTGTTGGGGATAACCCAGGTTGGGTTATCTGAGGTGTGTGCTTGCTCTGGTGGGGAGCCCGCGCTGAATGGACTACCAGGGCTACAGTCCATGTCCTCCTGAGGAGTGAAAACACCAGTAGTTATTTTTTGATCTATGAACAAATTTAATGCATGGTAAAATAGTCCAAAATAACGACCCTTGAATCGGCTGTTTACTTCTCACCTCTGTGTAGTTTGTTTGTGATGCTGGCTCATTTTGTTTCCTAAGATCTGGGTCAGGGAAGGAAGGCTCCCCCCTGCCTGAACCCGTCGATGGTTCACCGTGGTTTGACTGCACAGGCATTGAACCCTGAGCCACGGCTTTGTTGAGAGTAGCCAGGAGGATCTTGAGGAGCCGCTGAGTCTCGTTGACCGCTGAGGTGTTGGTATTGCCACGGGCCCTCAGATCAGTGTCATAGATGCCCATGCTTTCCATTACTGCTGTCAGATTGTCGCTCTGTCCACCTTCATCTCCCATCTCACCTGCTTGCGTGCCTACCAGGACACACACAATTAATTTGATAAATTTAGCTCTTTAGAGGGTAAGGCTAAGATTCTGTGTATTATACAGGGATTGTGAAGGATATGTACTATTGCAAATTTGACAACTTTTACAAGTTAAAATACTGTTTAAGGTGCAGACTGAAACTACCTTAATTGCAGATATAGGTTTTTTCAACTTCTAGTGTACTGCCACACAGGAATATGAACAGCTACCTGTTATAGCAATAAAAATGCAAGCATCTTGACATTGAAGTGTTTAAAAATGTAAACAATCATATAGTAATTTAATTTTGGTGTAAACCAATGCACTAGGCTTTGTTAATATAGTGCAAATGGGCAGGAATGGGTTTTTTTTTTCATTTGCAACTGAATTACTGAGAACTAATCAGACTGTGTTGTACAACTAATGTAATACTCATTCTTTCGGAGGAACTGACTTCCGAAGCAGTAGGTGGAAATTCTCTAGAAAACAAATTAATTTACACTATTTAAAATCAATCTACACAGACAGCTGCAGCCCTCCTCACCTCGACTGGGTTCCCCATTGCTCAGCGGATCTGTTCGTTGATGTTTGTTCATGCCTCCCCTCTCATCTCCCTCAAACTTCCTCTTCAGACTGTTGGCATCCCAGGCCCCATCCTCTCCCCGTTCCTTCCCAGGATCCTTTATTAGTGCTTTCTTATGGAGCTGAATCAGCTTCAGCAGCTGTTTCATCTTGTCTTTATCGTACTCATTCTGGGACAGCCGTAACCTCTGGGGCTGAGGCTGGGACTCAATGTGGGACTTGTGCTGCAACTGGGCTCCGTTTGAATGGGCCAACCCAAGCCTCCGCCTGCTGCTGTCTGCTGGTGGAGGTTTTTCCTGGGCTGGCCTCTCTGGGGGTCTCTCTGCCCTGTCTGAGCCCCTGTCCGAGCCGCCCCAGTCAGAAACAGGGCTGTATTCCACTGGGGCTGGAGCAGGTGTGGGTATGGGTATGGGTATGGGAACGGGTACGGGGTTCCGTATTCTTTCAATGATGTCCTTTGCCTTGTTCAGAGGTAACATATAGTTGGCAGGGTTGTGGACGTAAGAACGCAGCACGGCGTCCATGTTATATTTGGGTCTGGGCACTGGGAGCGGGTTGGTCCAATCGTCCACGTTATATTTGTAGTCGGGAAGGATGAACGGCCGGACCGTGCCTGAATCCATACGCGTTAGGTAATCATTGGCCTGCCGCTCCACTCCAGAGCTCAGGTCCTTGCCTGGGTTGGGGCGCAGCTTGAACAGGGCATAGTGCAGAGCAGGGATAAAGGGCTCCAAGGAGGACAGGATAGTGGGCTGGGGCTCCACCGTCAGCGGCTCTGGCTCGAATAGTCTGGATGCTGAAATGGAGGACACATGTCAGTGTCAAGATGTCTATCAGTACAATAAGTCATAAGTGTTTAGAGACAGGTGCTTAATGAAAGCCTAAACAGGAGTCACAGTTATGACATGGAAGATTCTCAACTCTGCTTTTGATTTTCTAAAAAGAGAAACTGATGTTTCAGTAGGTAGATGTGAGGAAGATATTTGACATATTCAAAAATTAACTGTTTTCTGATCAAATGATCTAGTTGCAAGTTTCATGCAGATGCTGACAATGAGGCTTGGTCAGAAAAAGAGTGGATAGATAGTGAATAATACTTACAATACTTGACAACCATCCTTGACTCCTGAAAGATGAACAATGCTTGCAGGTTCTTCTCTGCCCGCCCCCGCCGCTCTAGAGAAAAAACAGCAACTTTTTAAAAGCTGAGCCCTCACTGGAGGCAACAGGTAGGTGTTCAACTGATACAACAGAGATTTATTAGAGGGAAGTAAAGGAAAGGCATTTTGGTACCTTTGGACTCAACCATCTGAGCTGAGGACAGCAGGAAGAGAAAGCCCCTGTCAAACAGGGACTTCACCAGCACCTGAATAAGAAACACCAGGGTGTATCATTATCAGACCATGTGAGTAATCAAAATATCTGTATATTGCTAGACCTGTTTGCACTTACTCCATGTGTACACATGTACTACATTACCAGGTTAATTTTATTTGTTTATAGCTACTAAAACATATAAAAAGAAACAGTATGAAAGTTTGACTTTGATGTTTTTCCCTACATCATTTTTCGTTAAAGAGGAAAAATAACTGTGTATGGAACAGAATCTACTTTAATGACACCATATTATGCAACACTGTTACAAATTTGACTTTTATTCTTGTCCTTCTTTGAGAGCTTTCTCTGATTTTGCAACAAGAAGTATCCAAAGAAAAGCTTTTTTCTTGAATACTGGACATCCTGAATCTTTGAATTCAATTCAGCACTGAGCTTATTTTGTTGAAAAACTGTGTAATGTACTCAGTGTACTGATTCTGTATCTTTTTTTGAATTCCATGCATGATAACCTGGAAGGTAACAGCTACAGGGTGACTCACCATCCTATCTCTCTCCAGTTTGTTGACCAGCGCTGCCAGGCTTCCACTGGTCGGTTTGCCTTTTCCATCCACCACCTCAAACAGGCTACAGGACATCCCACATTTCATCACTGTGGACAGAAAAACAGTAAATTGGAATACAAAGTGGACACATAACTCATCTATGTTAATTTTTTCTATGCTTTGTTTTATCTGAAGTAATGTAAAACACTTTGTTCATAACTTCAATGGATTTAGTGAGATAGCTGTTAGCTGTAATGCACAATGCAGTGTATGCATTTAGAATAGCTGTAAAAATTGAATTTCAATAATGCATTATCGCCCACATGCCCAGGGCCTTTTTCTACCATTTTATTATGAGATATACACGTGCAGTCTGGACTGACCTTCCCGTGATACTCTGTAGGTGTCCCAAGAAAAGAGCACAGAGGGAATCTTTCGCTTCACCTGGTCTAGCTGCATGCCCCGATTCACCTCCAGCCTCTCAGGCCTGCAGGGGAGCACATGTAGATTTATCAGAGAGCAAATCATAACAAATTCCAGGGAGAAAATAAAGAAAGAAAGAAAGAAAAAAAAAAAAAAAAACGGAAAAAAAGCCAAAACTTTTGTCTGTATATTGCACAAGTGGATTCTAATCTCCTCTTCTTACCTACAAGATATGTGTAGTGGTAAAGTTCAGCACATAAAAATCTTTTGTGGCAAAAAGCGTCTTTAATGATTAACAGAGCAAATTCTAGTAGCACTGTGGATGTTTTCTACAGATACACAGAATTATATGAGAGACTAAAGGTTTACTCACAGTTTGAAAGGAAGGTAGGGTCGCAAGGAGGATCGTAAACAGATTGGGAATAACTCCTGGCCCTTGTTCACTAGTGGACCACTCCACACAGTGTAGCAGTTCTTACCTACAACCATATCAACAGCACAGGTCAAAGGTCAGAGAAAGCATGGCTCATACCTTTTCAAAACTGCTGGTTTGTCACTGGAAAGGCACAGTTTTTGACACATTCTCTTCTTTACAATTTTTTGCACTGGCTTTTGAATCTAATTTGGATAATTCTGGGGCTGCAGCACTTTCAATATACTCTTCTTTAACTGACTAGCTGCGAGCATGCTAGTTGAAGTGTTTAGTTAAAGAAGTAATACTGTGATACTGATTTAAATGGGAGCAGTTATTGATGATCCTGTTGCAGACCAGCAGCAGAGTGTTTTCCACTCCTGGTGTGAAATGGCCTTTATACATATCCCTTTTCACATACATGACACTAATTTAAGACACACATTAGGGGGTAATTTGTTGTTGTTGTTTTTTTTTTTTTTTTAAATCATATTATCAAATATGTAAGATTAGAAAATGTTTTACCTCTACTTCCTTCAGGGGACATAGTGTTAAACCTATTAAGGAGAGAAACAAAAAGTCTGTTTATAAACAAAGAACACAGTGGAGATGTTGTGTATGTCTCGCCAACCTCCTCAACCAACCGGAATATGTTTGCTGGGTTTCACCATTTCCTGCAGGAATGTGTACCTGTGTGCAGTCATAGGAGCTGCAGCAGCCTCTTTGCCTTTGTACTTAAAGGAAACCACAGCGTAGGGGCACACGTGCCTGGGCCGTGCCTTGATCTCATCGAATGCAAACTCATAAAAATATTGCTAGAAGACAACAAGAGAGACACAAGAGAGATTTAAAAAATAAATCAAAGAACTTAAAAACATTACTTTCATAAAATACACACAATATGTGAATGAAATAGAACCAGTGCTTACCTGTGTGAGCTCAAAAGCCCTGTAAGACAGCAAAGACGTAACCCTATTGGCACTTTTGGATAAGTGACAGTCAAACTTAGGTGTGGGCTCCATTGCATTCTTAGGCATGTTCTCATGGATGTGCTTTATTCGACCCTAAGAGACAAAACATATGAGCTGACTCTTGAGAGTTAGATATCTGTCAAAATTTCATAATGAAAACAGAATGGTAGCCATACCCTCATAACTTTAAAAATGATCATGTCTCCAGATGAGCCCACTTCAAAAGGATTGATTTGTAACAAATCAGAATATTTGGAGAGATAAACACCTACAATGACAAAATAACTGAATTAGAGGAAAAGCACCATGATCATACTCCATCAAAGTGCATTTTTAGTGTAATATTTACACTCAAAAACTCAAATCAGGAAACATTACATAAATTACTCGATAACGATTGAGGAGATTTCTGAGAAACAATCCAGATAAAGTGTTTATGGCTTGAATGGGTATTCAGTTGTGAAAAACACATTTAATTCATATATTGGTGCAAACATCCTCAGATGCAGATAAATAACAAATATGTTACATTTCAAATTGAATTCAATCCAAAAAAAAAAAAAAAAAAAAAAAAAAAAACTAAATAGGCTGGCAAAACTCAAAAAGTTTTATCATGAGAGAAACATCTTTCCATCTACTTCTATTCAGAGTCTACTTTTAAGGCAACAGCAACACGCAAGAGACCATCTTACCCACTGATGGATTTCCTAGTGTAGTAATCCTGGAGTGTCCAACAGACAGACCCTTCTCGCAGATCCACTGGAGCTAGACATGTAAGAGAACAAACAAAGCTCAGAATCATGTTTCAAAAAACCATTATGCTTTACAGCTTGGCCATCATATTTTATATGCCTGAGTAAGGCTTTGCAGAAAAGCAAACCTTAGATTTGTCTGGGTAAAGGAAGCAGTAGGACTCAGTCAGTTCTTGTTCGGTCCGCCCCTCCTGCTTCATCTCTCTCCGCTTCTCGATGAACTGGCACGCGAAGGGAGCAGACAGTAAATAAGATAGAGCAGTCTGAACTTCACAGTGTCTTAGCACTTACATACATTGCTCTGGTAGCATATGTAACTTGAACATCACATGCTCAAAACATTTTTATTACAGCCTGCCCTCAGCATGTGGTCTTTCATGAGCTACAAGAGGATTTGTGGAATTAAAACACTGCTGAGTTAGTTTAACATCTTAGCTGTGAAGACATCTAATTATGATTGCTATATTCTTTTTCAACCTAGAAAAAGGTTCCATTTATAAAAAGGGAGCAACTGAAATGCTCATGTTGACAATGACCAACCTCCTTCTCCAGCAGTTCATTGTGAATGAGCCTGGCCTTGCAGTAGGAGAAGGTTCCTCGTGATGATGAGTCTAGGTAAAACGAGGAGACAATCTTCACAAGGTCCTCAAACTCCCGGCTGTCAGGGGGCAGAAACTGATACAAGCCTGCACACACAGAGGTGAATCAGTGGATTAGCATATAGCATCTGTAGCATAGACATGTGTGCATGTGCAAAGTTAACATGCGGGAGACAGCCACGTCAGACTGATCATCAAACTCCTCCCTAATTTATAAGGTAATGCAGCGTGAAGATAAGTCTGCAATATATGGTTCCTTCTTACACAGAAAGAGGTTACACATGTCCTGTGTTTGGAATTTAGCTCAATATTTGAGTCACAGGCTCTTGTACAATAGACATCAGGTACAGTAGGAGGTGATGTGAACTGAGTGCTTCCAGGCAAGAATTTACAGAGTGTTTACAGCTCAGTGGAGTTGCACTGAATCAGCAGCATCCTTTGCCAAACTTATTTCTCATCTGCTAAAGCCAGCTCTTCACAACAGGTTACTGAAATATTCTTTGGGAAAGACAGAGTTATTAGGATTGGAAAAACACTGATCGACAACGGTAACCAGGAATCCCTTACAACAACACACCACTGTACAGGTGACCAAGCCTTGTATCTGCCCTTATTTACATCAGGTTTATCATGCAAAGACGTGAAAGCGCCACTCGGGCTACCTGAATGAGGCATTACCAGCCTAAAGCTATGGGGAAATAAATGGTAAACATTCTCTCATGTGAGGCAAAAGAATGAAGACTGGAGACAGGGCAATGGACTGCACAGGGAGAGAAGTATGTCTCACAGTTGTTTAGTTTCAAACTTGGGGAATAAGCCATTTTATAAATTACATTTGCAACCTACTAGTGGAACTGCTGACCACATACTGCATGCACAGCTGCTTAAAAGAGGCTCATAATGATAGTCCAACCTCTTCCTCACAACTTTGCATATACACACACACACACAACTGATGTTTCACAGCAACATTTGTGACAACCACTGTCCATCTGGCACTTTGCTGAGGGTACTTCCACCTTTCTGAAAGACAGGGGCAGTGCAGGAGGCTGCACGGAGTAATGCACTGTGGGATATTGGGGTGAGGTGTCCTGTAATACTAGTGACATCAAGCTTGGACAAGGGGTGGGCAGCTCTACTAAGATTTCATTACAAATGTCATGGTACAGTGAAAACGATTTATATAGACGGGTGGGGTGGGTAAATCCATGCCCTTCACTGAGGTCAATGATACACCCACATGTTGTCAGGTGATGGCTGATGACACTCATAACTCCAGCAGCATTATTCAACCAGACTAGGGTCCCATGAAAAGGTGAAGAAACCAAACAAGGTGGGCTTTCAGATGGGCAGTCTTCAAAGTGCCGCTTTCAGGCGCCTTCACAGCAACGTAGCCGCCTGCTGCTCACTGAGAACTTGGGATACCTGAGCCCGGCTACCAAAGCTATGTCTGCTAAAACACATCACGCTACATCAATCAAGACAATCCGTGTGCTTAAACTGTACGACGCTGATCTAATTCAAACCCCAAATATCGGTGGACATTTTGTCGAAACTCTATTAAACTAGCGAGACCAGCCAGCTAGCTAGTAGGCTAGCAACATGCAGCAGCAGAATTATGAAAGACAGTACGGGCTCTGTGCAAAATAGCAGCGATATGGCACCACCTTTCCGTTCTCTTATCTTCCTCGGAATTTGGAAATTTCTCCGTGGCAGCTCTTCGCTCGGTCTCTGGCCCGGCAAAGGTGAACTGCTAAAGCTCCGGGGGTCCGTCTGCGTGCTCCTCCGCCGCTCAGGGGTTTCTTGTTCAGGCATTACACTGTCTCCACATCCAGCCTGATCGCCATTTTGGTTGGCTGTGGCCGAGGTGGCGGCTGAATTCTTCTGGGGTTCGCCACCGTCGAGGTGGAGTTCGCCCGTCTCGGTACATTCTGAGTCCTTTTTCCCCACCGCGCTGGGGTTCAGGGCCATTTTCGGGCACCGTGCACGTATTACGGGCAATGTAGCTCTAACGATTACGGCGCCGCTTTACACACACTCTCTCCTCCTTACCCAGCCTCCGCCATTGTGAAAATGACGTACACGTTCTTCTCCACCACTGCAAAACGCTGCCGTCACTATGTTTACATACGAGAGAATCCGCGCCACCCAGCGGCGGAGACAGGTACTGCCAGAAGTGATGTAGTGATGGGATGCGAGTGGACATGGTAGTGAAAGTGAAAACAGGGCTCGCATTTAACAACACACAAGAATAAGATGTAGGATGCAGCCAAGTACGTTAAATCCTGCTCCGAATGCCCTGATTGTACATAATTTCTCTACATTTTAAAAACTTATTTTTTATACCACTATGCATTACTTTTATATTCATAACACCTATTTAAGTCCTATCCTACCACACGTTTACTCCGCACACTGATGTGGCTAGTAGCTGACAAGTTATATACACACTGTAAACTGTAAAACCTTGTAGGTTGATGCAACCCCCACTCTTGTAATACTTCATTTTACCACTAGGTGAAGACAAAGAGGCAGAGATTCTTCTTTTCTTCCATCTCATGAAAAAGGCTACTACTACACTAATTATGTAGTTTTAGATGTTTTGATTATACTTTAAAAGTTTTGATTGGATGCTGGTGTTCTGCTTTCATATATAATCACAATCAATCAATGTTATTGTTTTTTTCAATTTTCTGTATTCACATTCTAAAACTCAGTAAATACAATAAGACCCCGAGTGTAAAATAATAATAATAATAACAATAATAATAATAATGACAATAATAATAATACATTATTTATATATATTTTTTTCAAAATATTTCTTCAGGAACCATTTGACCAGAGGAGTCACTATAAGAAAGTAAATCTTTACACAAGGCATTCACATGTCAAGGTAGCTATTTAAAGAACTCCAAAGTACATACAGTTTTGAACAAATAACAACAAAGGCATAAAGTACATAAACATGTACATAAACGCACAATAACAAGGCAAACAAGTGACTGTCTTTGTTTCTCTATCTGTGACAAATTTTAAGGTGTTTTCACACAGGGTTAACCATGCTGCCCCTGCTGTAAACATCAAACTCCTTGTAGCGTAGGTAATCTTTCAACCTGGGAGGAAGAGGAAGGAAATTGATGAAAGCCGGGGCTCTCAAGCGCAGGCACCTGAGATGCTCCCTTATCCGCAACCGACACAGGTGCTTCAGGCTCCGTGCATTTCCTGAGTGTAAATAAAGTCAGAAAAGTCAATGACTACACATAAAATCATCAATACACTTTTGCTGACGGGTCAAAAATGAACTAATGAGGGATCGTGACGGTTCCTACTTTGAATGTGACAGATCTCTGGCCACTGTTTCTGCTCCTCCAAGGTGTCCCTAAGTTTGGTGCAGAAAGAGACATGGTCGGTGTAGTCGAGCATGATGCGCACCACCTGAGCAGGTAAGTGCTTAAGCCAGGACACTGTTATCACCTCACAGAACTAAAAGACACAAACAGAGACACATGTGGCAGTCAAAGAGAAACCTTGAGAGACAGTGTTACTCCACTGGTCCCCGTGTATTCCGTTCTTTATACCATTTTTCTCTCACACAAGCTTTGTCTCACCGCCATGTCTTTGACGACTGAGGTCGTCCAAGGAGCATAGTCGTGGGAACTGTCACCATACGGACAGTCAAAGCAACGCTTAACATCATATCCATGGTTCAAAATCATTCTCAGCATGACCTCGTCTTTCAAGGCATACTGCAGTGCTGAGGGGAAGTGAGTGGTGTTGACACGGGAGTAGTAGTTTACATTTGCCCCAAACTTCAGCAGTGTGTTGATCAGTTCATAGTTGCCCTGTCTAAGAGCCACCTGCAAACAGCTGACAGGATCCTGGTTCACCATTGCCCCAGCTTCTAACAGCAAGCGGGTGCACTGAAGATCACTGTTGGACACAGCAAAGAAGAGGGCAGACCTGCGCTCATCATCATAGTTGCGGCGCACCCTTGGGTGCAGCATGAAGTTTGGATCATAGCCAGCTTTGAGCAGCATCTCCACACAGTGGGCATGTCCCCCAGCAGCTGCAGAATGGAGAGGGCTCATCCCACTTTCCTTTACAGCGTCCAGTTTAGTCACTGGGATGAGCTGCTCCAGTGCCCTGTCAAAGAGGAGTCCTCATTTAGTAACATGACAGTGGTTCAAACTCTATCTGAAAAGTGGGAAAGCTAGATGTTGTAACAGAGATACTCCTCACAGTCTGTGTCCATGGTATGCCACACGGTGAATCGGCAGGTGCCCACTGTAAAGAGGTAAGTTGGGATCTGCCCCATGTTCCAGCAGCAAGGAGATTATGTCAGGGTTTCCTGATGCTGCTGCATCAAATAAAACAGTGCCTGACTCCGATTCACAACACACATGTGCTCCTACAAAATGAATACAGATAGTATAAGAATATACATTTTTTTATTGACTGTATTTCCAGACCTGAAAAGAGTATGGAAAGGGAATCCATTATAGAACTAAGAGTTTTATCTACACAGTCTTGTAGGAGTTTTTGACAACTTTTCTAAAAAGCCAATATGCAAATAGTTTTTTATGCTTTACTATTGCACCATAACTTGTCAGAGCAACTCCATAAGTGAACTAATGGAACAAAGATACTTTTGAAATCCATGGCAGAGATTAATTCACTTTATTTCATATACCTTTCTGTATAAGGCACTCCACCACATTCAAATGTCCATTCTGTGCAGCCAGAGCCAGTGGAGTTTTCTTTTTGATGTCACATGCATTCGGGTTGGCACCGGACTCTAGGAGCAGATAGACAAAGTTCTCCAAGCCTAAAAAGGCGCACTCATGCAGAGCTGTCCTGTTCAGTGGTCCAGTTTGGTCTACGTTGGCATTGTAGCGAAGTAGTAGTGTCGCCAGGTCATACTGGTCATTCAGAACAGCTAAGAAATATGGAGTAGGAGAGAGAAAAAAAATTATTCAAAATTAGCAAATATGTGTATGTCTCTGTAAAATGAGGTGCATTTTGCATTCAGAAGAATTTAATGTCAGATACCTGCTACTAATGGAGAATCCTGCTCGTCATTCTGGAGATCTGGGCTACAGCCGTTCTGCAACAGGAATGTAGCGTTCTCTCGGAGTCCATGGACCACAGCTAGAAACAGTGGCGTCTCACCCTTAAGAGTGCGACAATGGGCTGCACCGGGGGGTGAAGCTGGAACCCAAACCCCAAACAACTAATCCACATGCGGAATTTAAAAAGAAGAATCTGTATGTTGAAATATTACAGTCACAGTTGTAACAACTTTACTACCTGAGAATATAATCTCTAGTATCCTCTTTTTCTGCACCACTGCAGCCTCGTGCAGAGGGATCCATCCGCGTTCATCAACTCTGGACAGAATCTCTGGTTGCACTGCCAGTCTGTTCAGAGCATCCTCATCACCTGTATATGAAGACAGGCTATCATATCATAACTACTAGCAAGTTTATGGACTCTCCCAATCATCTCTGTCAGATTCAAAAACATCATTTTACCCTCTCTGATTGCTTTGAAAATCTCATCAGGATCTCCGCTGGGTTTCAGATCACTATCAAAAGGTATGGCACAGAACAGGAATTTAAACAATGAACATGAGATTCACAGTGTACAGAGAGAGACATTTAATATTCGGTGGTTGGAGGTTTACCTCGGATTCAATCCTTTGAGTTTTCTATATTGAATCAGACTTTGTTCAATTATATATTGCGTTGCCTCATCTTCATCCAAGTCATCCTCCGACTGATAAAAGTCAGCTTCTGTCTCTGTGTTCATCTTAAATGCACAAGGAGTTGCTCCGAGGAGACACAGCCGTTAAGTAAACAAGACCATTAAATTTGGTACTTGGGAACTCAGACACCACTTACAGCCCTGAATACCAACAGGAAAAAGTGAGCAACAGCACAACAGCTAAGCAGGGAATAGTTGCAGTCAATCGCGTTCCTGTTGTTGACTAAGACGTCAGCATGAGTTTAGTTTTATTAAATCTAATGATTCCAATGAGCAGTCCTCCTGCAGAGAATTTGCAGTATTTCCCTTTCAGCATGGCCAAAACAAAAGTATGGAGATTCCTACTGCGCAGATTATAAATGACTGATCATAGAAACGACTGATCATTTCACAGCTGTGCTTAAGCGGCAGCAGAAATGTTGTACAGAAAAGAGACACATTTTCACGGGATTACAAGTGCTATTAAATAACCTGGAAATTCAATAGCTACAAGTCAAGTTCAACAGGTTAATCTCTACAACAGCAATGGCCTTTAAGCTCCACACTTATCAGTCTAGTTTTCCCCTAAATGCATAATTTATTCCTTGTCTGCTGGTTACCTTCATTCAAATGGCAGTGCTCCCTTGGTAGTTTTTACAACAGTATAGCCAGTGGGGTTCTCAGTACCGACACAAACTGGAGCTATTTATATCTCTTCTACTATAAATATCAGATCACGGGGTCTTTGCAGCCAGCACCTAGCTTTGACCCACTGAACACGGAAACAACTGCCACCATTCAGTTCATATGCACATGCCCTCATAACACAGACATGGCTATTATTAAAAATACACAACTGGATCTCTTTTGCTGTGACTCCTATCATAAAAAAATGTGCAAAATGGAACTTTTTAGATTTAATTTCAGACTAATTTAATTTTAGTTTTTAACCAATTTGATGCCTCAAATTGTTTTATAACTTTAAATACTGATCCTGAGACTGCCCTTATTTACATACGCATAAGTTAGTGTAAGTATAAATTCCCATATGGTGTACATCAAGTTCAGTTTGTCAGGTAAGCAATGTTTATTCAGTGATCATCCATAAGAATTTTTTTTTAAACCAATATTATTGCTGTATTGTTTTCTGTGCTAGAACACTTCTAGTCTTACTATATTAAAAACAGTGCCAAACCAAAAGACAAGTACTTGACAACTGGAGGGATGTGGGTATTGGGAAAAGGAACACAGGAACTGACAGGTAAGAAAGGTACAGTAAGTATAGAATATTTAAGCTGACAAGTAGCAGTTTACAAAAGCAAGATCAGCAAGCTTTTCCAACCAGCACCAGTTTGGTAATGTCAAAGTTTCCTGTTACTTGTTGCCCTGGTTCTCATTACAAGCCATATGTTTTCAATTTTAGAAAGCCATTTTGTTTCCATTTGGCCACATTATTGTTATGGTACTTGAGTGCAAATGTGTTCCAAAAGCAATGTCAAAGTTTCCTGACTTGATGCTGGGAAAGGAATCTTGTTAACTTCTTTGCAGTGCTGCTTTTATTGTTTGATTATAAGAAAGTTTCATACTTTTAAATTAGTAACTGAACAATTGCTGTACACTGCACTGATTACTATGTTCTGTAGGCCTACATCAGAAATAAATACCTGGGACTCTGCATGCGATACATTTCTGTATGTTAAATTAATTGAAATCAGTGCAGTGTTTTTTGTTTTGTTTTGTTTGGGTTTTTTTTTTGACCTAGGACCTACTGAGGACTGAGAGGTGCATGTTGTCATCCTCTTCTATTGAAAAGTCACAGTGCGTCTGATGCAAGTTTTGCGACTTCCACGTGAATTTAAGTGTCTTTAAGTTTCACCTTTTTTTTGGAGAAAAATATTTATTTAATCATTTACCTCTCCATAGCTATCCACATCCATGCTATATTCATAGTTTTGAAACACATGCTTGTTGGTCAGAAAGAGATTATACTTAATTTTACATTGTTAAGGAACTCAGAGTTCAAAAAGGCATCAAAGTGTTTAATGTGCCACAGTAAAGTGCTTCAGCCTTCAACAGTGTGTCGTCGAATTTCAGTCATCAAGCTGGCAGAGCATGGCCACACCACGCTTGATCCAATGTTGAGGGGGCCTGCTGGTGGTCAACATCATGGAAATGACAAAATTGGTGGAGTGACCTGTGGTAGAGAGGGTGCCCTTCCTCTCACTGGTCTTGTAGAGAGGGCAAACATACAGTTTCTGAGGCTGATCAATGCTCTTCTTTTGAGCTGCGTGGAGAGAAGGGAGCAAATGAACAAAAAAACACAAAGCAGAGAGACAGGAACTTGGAGAGGAAATAGTAATTAAAGAAAAAAGCAACAACTTACAATACTGGGTTTGAAACAGAAACCCGAAAACAAGAATGGCCTGCATTTCATTTGTAATATATTGGCAGAATAAGAAGAAACTTAATACTTACTGGGTTTTATCCAAATGATGGGCATAAAGTCAAACAGGACTTTGGGGTGCTGCTCAGCCAGAACTGCACTGATGATAGAGAGACAAACAATAGTGAAGGTTTATCCAGTCTCCTTACATTTCTCCTTACACAAAATTATAATGATATAACTATTATTCTTAAAATATGTAAAAATATATGTAGTATGAATATCTACCTCCCTCTGTCCCATCGAGCTCCATCCAGAAACAATCCATTAATGTAAACACCATCGTCCGGTGATGTATCTGACTCATCGATAGGAAGAACCTGAAAACAAAACCACATATCAGTGTATACTTTGGGCTGTGAGAAGCTCTTTGAGATGGACACAAAGGGATTATAAAGTGTGTATCATTTGACCTCAAAATCAAACCCTAGCAGGTCAATGGGGACATGGTATTTCCTGGCGTAGTTCTGCATAGCCCCAGTTAGGAAGGCCTGGGTGAAAAAGAAGCCAGACAGCCAGAACACATTGGGCTTGCAGGTGTTGTACCAATCCTACGGACACACAAAGTAAAAGTGAAAATATAGGAGGAGTAAAAAACTTAACAATGTCCCATTTAATCATATTCAAGAATAAAATGCATTTTCCTATCTCCAATCAAAAATGATAGCGTCCCTCTCAACGAAATGATCTTTGTTAAGCAGTCTCACCTGCAAAAACTTCAATCTTGAGAGAAAGTCAGTAACATAGCTGCCCAAGGGTTTGAGGCTAGGGTAAGAGCGCTTGCCCCATTTCTCTGGGACCTTGCCCACTATCAGACTGCCTGCAACTGCCTCCAGCTCTGCATCCATCACCACCAAACCCTTAATGGCTTTTAGCAGGTTCTGTAGACTCACACGGATTGTACTACACAGCCTGAAAGAGAGCAAAAACAGCAGCTAAGTCATATAAAATAAGTGGTGATGTGCTACACCTCTTAAAGATCTGCACTGAGCTGTTTGTCCATACGTGTTGTAGCGCTCCATCTCTTGGACGAGCACAGTGTTCATACTCTCCTCATAGAGCACTGGGAACTTCAAGAGAACTGCTTCTGTGTCAAAATTAGCTGGAAGCTATAGGAAAAAAGCAAGCAAATATTACAAATTTTTAGTGCAGTGCATACAAATATTCAGTTCAGTCCTCTTTGAGGCTATACTTAGGCTCATAATCACGCTATAGGAAACACCAACTTAAATTCTTTACCGGAAAGCACTGGTGCCCTGTGTATTTTCTTTTAAAAATTTAAACCAAATCTTTAAAAAATCTTTTTGGTTAAATCTAACATTAAAAAATTAAAAGGATGGAAAAATCACATATAAAAGTTCCTCATCTCACATCAAGACTATAATAATACGCTTTTTAAACATCTCACACAAGTTCAAAAAAAGCCTTTCTGTATCTGTAATAACAAGGGTCTACAGCCATGCTAGCCTCTGTGAGGCTATACTAGGCTCAGTGGTGCTTTGAGTCAAATGTTAACGCCAGCATTCTAATATTTTCACAATGACAAAACATGCTGATGCAAAACAGGAATAACGTTTACCATGTTCGCCACCTTAATTTAGTGTGAAAGGATGCTTACATTTACAAATTAGCAATAAACACAAAGTACAGCACAGGTTGAATATCATTACGTTTGCTGATATTCAGTCATAAAACAAACATTGAACGAAGTAAAAGTTTGACCTGATGATGGTGCTAGATAAAAAGTTTAGCGATCACCAAAGTTATTATGGTTCATCCAGAGGGTAATATGAATTTTTTTTTGTATTTGTTGAGACATTTCACCCAAAACCATAAACCTCATGGTGGCACTGGAGGGAAAGTCAGGGGCTTACCAAAGTCACTAGCAGTCACTGTCTATTAACTGAACTATTAATGTCTGTACAAAATTTTGTCTCAATTCATCGGTTCAGATATTTCATGGGATAAGTGAAAACTGACCTGCTGGTGACACCACAGGAAAAGTGAGGAGATCACCAAAGTAAGTAGGATTCATCCCCTAGGGACCATGAAGATCTACATAAAATTCCATGTCAATCTGAGATATTTTAGTCTGGACCAAAGTGGTGGACAATAGACACTGCCAATAGCACGGGCCACTAACATGGCTAAAAATTGCTAACTGAAGAGACAATGTTACTAGTTTATACCTTGGTAAGGACGTCATTTGCTATGTCGTATAGCATGTTGTCACTCCCAGAGCTACCCCCTCCCTTAGCTCCACCACCCTGGGTGAGTAGCAGAGAATCAAACAGCAACTTCGTCTGCTGGAGATCTTTAGAAATGTCTACATTTTCATGCATCCCAAACACCTCTGGATGCTGGCTGAATGGAAGTTCCTAGAACAAAACAAAGGTATTGTTACTCAGTTGCAAGTCATTACATATGTACATACATATATATATATATATATATATATATGTATATCTATATATGGAGAGAGAGAGAGAAAGAAAATGAACAAATAGATATTTATCCTCTTTATGTGTGGTATCTCAAGTGTTTTTACCTTGATAAATTCAATGTAGTCCTCATAGATAGATTTAGGTGGGGCAAAGTATTCACCACTAGGTGAGAAAGGGTAGCGAGGTTTCTCAATGACATCCTTGTTGTAGAAGTCCGCCAAGATGGTCATCAGGAGCCGCCTATCCCAGTCGTCTGTCACACGGCCACCATAGTTACACTCCCCGGTCAGATACATTATGGCCTCGAAGGGCACCTCATCATATTCGTTCACAAACAGCTAAAGAGGAAAATAAAATAAATGCATTTTAGATTGTGGTGATGAAGAAACTCAGCCACTGAATCTCTGAATGAATACCTGTAGCTGCCTGATGCTTATACGGAGGTCAGACTCATTGAAGCCATAGGGAATATTCCAGCCCAATGGACCAAACTTCTTTCTCTCCTGAACAAGAGCATGGAAGAAGCACAGCCCATACAGGAGCTTTTCCCAAATCTACAAGAGATATCCAAGAGTCAGAGAATGTCATCTGTGTGATAGACCTATTAAATAAAGAAATGCAAATTCCTGTTGTATACAAAATGAAAATGAGCTACCCCCAGCTCACCAGCTCCTTGTTGGGGCAGAAATTGAAGAAGTTAGGGTCAGAAACAGGATCTGACAAATAAGACTGAAGTAGGTTGAGTCTGAGTCCTGTAGGAGGCTCATTTGTCATTTTCACCCCATTCTGCAGGATGGTCACTGGAAACTGATATTAAAAAGGAAGTTATTTCTTTAGGACTATAGTCTGACAAAATGTCTATATTGCTACATGAAGTTCTTAATGCATTTGCATATTCAGAATGGAATGCGCTATGTTTTACCTTGGGTGAAGGGTAGCTTGTGAGCCAAAGGCGAAAGTCGGGGTGGCATGTTATTGGACTTAATTCCTCACAGATTTTCTCTAGGGTGGACATCCAGGAAACGGCCAGGTGACAATTCTGTAAACACACCCATGTCCCATCCTGCATGGCCTTGGATATCATTTTAGCAGCAATGGGGCCCTGGCCCTGACCCAGAGAGATGGACTGAAACTTGAGACCACCCATATTCTTGTCACTGGCAAACTTCAGTAAGCCTGTGGAGGGATATTGTTATTTCTAATGATTTTCAGGGATAGCATTATGTGAAACCTTGACAGTCAATCAGTGGTTAAGTAGGACTTACTAGCCATGGGATCAGCTCCTGGAGACAGCACAAACACAAGAGGGATGGTGGAGTTGGAGTCCAGGTAGCTCTTACTCAGGTCAAAGGGAGGGGGCTGTACAAATTTCTTCCCAAGTTTGCCAGTCACATATTTAGTCACAGCTGGCACTATCTTATCAGGCCTGAGACAACGAACAACGATCATTCTCTGCAGGTCATTCAGTTGTCCACACCATGGCGTGGGCAGAGGAGTGTTGCACGGCTCTTTGCTGTCATAAATAGCTTTGAAGTCTCCTGGACTCTTGATGAAAGCTTCTCTGTGGAAAAAATAACACCCATATTCACTCACACACACATTAGTCAAACGAAATTCATAATGAAAAACAGGACAGCCATAAATAATGAAAAAAAGAAAATCTTTCATTGAATGAGTGATGCTTTTTACTTTATTCCTTGTAAGCCAGGCAGCTCACTGGCTCGACAGATCTCATCCCAGCTCTTGTCCTGTAGCCAGCTGGGGTCAGGGTTAGCAATGGTGTTCTGCAGGCCCACTCCTCCAGTCAGCAAGAACATGAACTCAGAGTATTCGATTTCCTTTTTTGCTCTGAATATAAATATCAATAGAAGATATTATAATGTAAAATTCACATATTGTATTTTCATATGAGAACTTGGTTAAAAGCTGAAATCAAATCCTACTAACCTAATTCATTCAACCAATGTCCCACAGTAGCTGTAACACTTACAAAAGTAGATTGCAGCAGAGGAGGAAGGAAAAGAGGAGTTTGTCATTCTCAAACAGAGATCGACAGATGTTGCAGTAGAGGTTATAGGTGAAGTGATCGATCAGGTATCGAAGCCTCCTTTCTAGGATCTTGGACTTATTACTGATGAATAAAAGACAAAACACAGGAAACTGGAGATGAACATAGATCAACTAAAAGTTATATAAACCTATGTTAAAAGTTTACATCAGATATTGGTGTAAAGTGTAAAGGGCTCAGTCTCCACTAGCCACTAGATAGTCCCACCTAAGTCAAATATGCTTACAGTAAAATGAAACATATTCTATTCTAAGATATCTACAATTGCTACTTGTGATGTTATACTACAGAAATGTATATTTTCTGTGTGTACAGGGCAAATCTCCAACTCCACAAATGAAAGAAGTTACATTTGATCCTTTTCATGTGCAGCTTCACTTTTGCTCTGTCATTAATCATAAATAGCGTTGCATGTCTTCAGTGGGCTTTACTGATTGCACCTAATTATTCTGAAAATGGTTAAACTTAAAAGACATTAGTGTTTACCATGAGCAATGGAACAAATATCTAAATCTGACTGCAACTCTGACTGAGATAAGAACTGAGCCTCACATCCAAATAGAATCAAGTAAGTTGCTGTAATAATCCTCTTTGTCACATGTGTGATTCCTGTGTGATATTCAAGCTTGTCTTTACAGTATGTAGAACAGACGGAGATCAATGTTCTCTAAACTGCTGGTACAGTCATAAAGTCCCAGCAGATTTGTCTCAATGCATTATTTCTTTTAGGACACTGCAGAATATACATGATGTGCATCACTCACCTGTCTTGTATAGAGTTAATGTAGAGGTTGACAAACCAGCTCAGAGAGTACTGGTACATTGGGTCTATGTTGGTCAGATCAGCAATGCTGAAGAACAGGATGGCGGAGTGCTTGGCAATGGCTCTGTAACCCTCTCTGGACTCTGCAATCTTGATCTCTGTCTTTTCTGCAATCTGGGAAATACATAAACAGTAGGTAGTAGATTACCAAATATCAGACTTGTCACATTACCAATGCAGATCTCATTTTTCTGTGTGCCGTCCACACCTGCTGTTTCTTGGTAATCTCGTTGGACATGACCTTAGCAGAATCTAGAATCTGAATGGCACTCTCATCCTCCAGGATATTTCCCTCAGAAGACTGCAGTGTCTCTAGGATCTTATCCTCAATTTCCTTTAGCTGCCTCTTATTGGCAGCTGACTGCAGGATTAGTGCATTTCTGTCCTCCTCCAGTTCTGGTCTGTAGAGCAGATGAAGCAGAAACAATGCTCTCCTGAGGTGGCAAGTAGTATTTCATTGGAATACCAAAGTGACTATTTTATGAGCACTAACCTCTCCTTGGCAACCACAATCCCCAGCAGCTGGTCCTCCAAGCCCTCTGGAGTGATCATGAAATTGAGCAGGGAAACCTTGGTGGCCAGTTCTGGTAGGTAGTGGGGGTTCCTCAGCTTAGTGGTGATGTAGAAACGGAAATCGCAGGAATACTCAATCACACTCTCCCCCATCCTGATGCAATCCACACCGCCTGGGTCAAACAAAAATGATTGAACTTAAATTTTTTTCCAGTTTTTAAACTCAAATCTCAGATGGCCCTTTGGCAGCCACATCACATTCTCAGCACCTTGTTTGAAGGTTTGTTTGAGCAGCAGTGGTTCAAGTGAAGGGTCCAGCTCCTCTCCTACATTTTCAAGCAGCAACGGTGTTCCAAATTGAATACAGTTTTCCAAAGTTCTCATGTAGTCCGCATCTGTCATTTTGATTACACTCAGGTTGTTGTCCTTCTCTGAATTCTTCACCCACTTGTTGGCCTGGCCCTGAGGGTCAATCATTAAAGGCCTAGAATAACATAAAAATTATGGATGAGATGAATCTTTACAGCCAGTTTTCCTTATATTTACCCAAAAACTGAATATTTGTGACAAATGTTTCAGTATTAAGTAGATTTAACATTTCACCAAAACATTTCAGCAATACTGACTCACCATCTACGTGAATTACTGACAATGACACCATTGTCGATTGAGAAAGAGTCGCTGGGAAGGCCTGCAATGTTCCAAGCTCTGATCTTAATGGGATCTCCCAAGGTTTTACTGAGAGAGAAGTCATTTGACGATGGAATGTTCTTAGACTAGAGATTTTGAGACAGGTGAAAAATAGATAATATGTAATTGAATGTGTATGAATTCAAAGAGAGTAACTAAAACAGTCGGAAAAAAAACAGGAGGACTGTTACTTGACAGAGTTTGGTCCATAACATGGTGCATTCCTCTCTGAAGCCAGCAGTGAAAGCCCCAAGGTAAGCGATTACACCAGCGGAAATGAGAACATCTCCAGTCAGGTTGTCATATGTGTTCTGCAGGTCATCTGCTGCCTTAGACCATCTATAGACATAAATGATTTCAGTCAGTGTACTATTGTCATTGTTTTAATTGCAGAAAATAATTAACCATACAAAATTTTTGTGCATCATCACCTGGTCTTCTCTCCTCCCAGACCACCAATGAGTTTCTCAGCCCTTTCTAACTTCCTGGCACACAAGTCCACTTGGAACTCCAGCTGAGCCTTCTCCTCTGTTTTCTCCTCAAAAGTTTTTTGAAGAGCAGCTAAACGGTCCTCAACCTCCTTTAACTCGGCTCTCTTCTGGTCCAGCAGGGCCATGGTAGCAGCCAGGGACTCCTGGGCCTCTGCCAGATTGGCCTTCTTAGGAGCCACAACCTAAAATCACCAGAGTGGTTGAAAACAAAGAGGGTGTTTATGCAACCATGCATATGTTATCGGGACAGGTCATGAGAAAAAAGTCTATGCAAATCCAGAAACACTGCACCTGTGCCACCCTGTCATACACCTCCATTGCTTTGATCCACTTGCACAGGCCCTCTGCTGCAGAGGAGGCCTTTGCCACTATACTGGCTTCAAAGTCAGGGTTAGTCATGTACTCACTACGGATTTTTTGCATCACGGAGACCTGCAAAATAGAGATAGTGAACTTAGTCAGAACAAAATAAAAGTGTTTCCTTTAATAGGAATGTTGTTTTCTTGAAACTCACAGGAATATTGTCCTTGTCATATTCTTTAAGATCTCGTAAGAAGTTCATATCCCCCAGTAGCTTCTTGCTTGGACCCCAGTAGTCAAAAACCTAGACAATAAAAAAAAAGACATGTTACTCATTGGGATATTAGTAGAAGTTGGAATGTTAAAATGTTTTCATTCTAATGAGCTTTTGAAATAAGATATATTTTTCCTTAGTCTAACCTTTTTTCCAGTCCCAGCTGGGTCAGCTATCTTATCTGGTTTTATGTCCTTCATCACACACACAGCTGACATCACCAGCTTCACCCCTGAAGGTGGATTTTTCATCGACTTCACAATTGTGACATCAGCGGGCTGAAACGAAACAAGCAGCTCAACTTACTCAGCTGTCTAAACTGCAGTGGTCTGAGGGCTAAGTGCAATGGCTAAGCCTGGTACAAAGAAGCAGTGCGGTTGAAGAATACTCACCTTCAAAGTGTCCAAGGCAGAAAGAGCAGCTTCCAGGGCAGGGATAGCCTCAGCCAAGTCACTCTCACACTCATTCTTCAGAGCCTGAGCCTCATTGGCTTTTATAGTTGCTGCCTCTTCATCAATGCGCACAACTTTACTTTTGGCTTCCACTTCCACAGACTCCACTTCAATCACCTTAAAGTCATCACATTATACAATGTATACACACACACACACACACACACTATTTATAGTATTTATATTCAATATATAATCTAAGTCATTGTTGGGGCTGAATAAAGATGTGAATTATTCACCTTCATCATTTTGGTGTTGTCTGTCTTTGCCTGCTCCAGCTTGGGCTGTAGGTCTACCAGTTCCCTCTTCATCTCACCCACCTACAGAAAGATATTGTTAATATTAATTATGGCTAAAGTATGCTCAACATCTTAAATTAAAAAAACAGACAAAAAACAAGACAACTCAGGTAAAAATGGTGCTGCATATACCTGAGATTCAGCGAAGGCTAGTTTATCCAGACCATTGGTATATCTCTTTTTTGCCTTCATGACAGTGTCTCTTTTCTGAGTGAGTAGCAGACGGAAAGCTGCAATCAGCTCCAGGTAGGATGTGGGCGTCACATAATTATGGCGTCCAAGCTCAGAGAGGAAACTGCAATGAAAACAACAGTGTAATATAAATGTACTTTACCTTTGAATACACAAGTTATAAATAACCGCATGCCATACCTCTGTGAGAGCTTTTTGGCAGAGGTATGGAATGTTTTGCAGATGGGTATGACCTCCTGCCTCTCATTTTCAGTCATCTCCAGTGACTCCAGGAAGGAGTTGGCCACACGCTCAAGAGCCTCGTCTGGCCATGGCTGTCAGGGCAGAGAGAGGAAAAGGATAGTGAGGATAGGAACAAAGACAAGAACATGTACAGACACTATATCTCATACTTTCTTCCTTTTTCTTTCTTTTGATGTTATCTCTGGTCCAAGGAGTACAGATGACAAACTATCTGACTGACTGATGCGCAGACACATACTTGTACTGTATATTCAGTATATTTCACTGCAGATAAAATACAAATGAATGCCTTCTAATGCCTATATAGTACCTGGAACCAGTCAATGGTACAGCAGTTGATAAGAGATGGAAACTGGCGCAGGCGATTTCGAAAGGCATCCCCAATGGGACTAAAGGCCACAACAATATGCAGGTTCTCTCTACAGCGTGCCACGAAGAATGCAAACAGAGTCAAAGGACTCAGCTCCAAATTCTTATTACCAGCTTGGGCAATGGGACGTACTGCCTGGAGAAAAAGAGAAGAAGTAAGAATTATATTAAATCTAAATTAATAGGGCCTTTACACAAGGTATAAATTGCTAATATCAGGGCTAATAACAGCGTACCTCCATAATCTCTTGCTTCTCATCTAGGGCAAACAGATTGGGCACCTCTCCTGTGTTCAGGACACTGTCCACATCTTCTAGAAAAGCCTCATCTTTGATCTGAGCATCAGTTAGCAAGAACACAGTCTTCTGACCTTTCACCCCAGCATTTTTCAGTAGCATCTGTGGTATAAGTAAACTTAGGTTAAGATGTATATTAAAAACTTTCACAGCTGTTTGAAAATGGAAAAGAAATCACAAGCAGAGATCAAAATAGTGTGAAAAAACCATGTAATGCATCAGCATAAAAGGATACAGAAGTCTTCCCTAAACCATAAAGCTAACCTTGAGATCATCTCTCCAATCGTTCATGCCATAGCTCTTAGAGATCTCAGGCTGGAACATGGTCATGTGGGCCATGGACGTAGCCAGACGGGTGATGGACTGGCGTCCACTGCCTCCCACTCCCACAAGCAGGGCATTGCCTCCCGGCTGCTTCAACACACGGCTGATACGGGACAGGTGCTCCAGGACATAGCTATATAATGCAGACATTTTTTTCTCAGTTAAACTTTGCATGCAAAAACTGACTTGAACATAAATAAATATTTTCATTGACTTACTTCATAGAAGTTGAAGTTAT
Organism: Xiphias gladius; assembly: GCF_016859285.1. Classification (NCBI taxonomy): domain Eukaryota; kingdom Metazoa; phylum Chordata; class Actinopteri; order Istiophoriformes; family Xiphiidae; genus Xiphias; species Xiphias gladius. The sequence goes on along the minus strand of NC_053417.1, from coordinate 18,634,491 downwards.
TTGGTTGTATTGTCAGTTTAGAAAGATTGACTTTCTTACAACAAGAAAAATTCTTCTAATTAGGTGAAATACCTCCACATTTTAAATGCTGTTTCACATAATGCTTAACTTGATGAACCGCTCAAGAACAATATTTTTGCAGGGAATGTAGTTGAATTGAGTCTATAGTATCAAAGCTGTTTACCAGAAGATGACGAGGTTCATGTGATTCTTGTGCATCTGGTTGTATTCATCAAGAAACGACTCCACCACCTGAGCAAAGCTTTCCATTGAGGGCACCTCGGCATACAGGCGCTCATCATCCTCCAGGTCAGGGTGCATGTAGTCGCCGAACAGAAGATTCCGCATGTCTTCCTCAACCAGCTGAGAAAGGAATACAATAGTCGGCACAAATTAATGCATTTAGATTTTTGTATTTGATTCATTAGTACGTATTTTGTAGTAGTAAAGCACAAATACATTTATTGAGTTTTCATATATGCTACTATGAAATATATCCAAAAAAATATCAAATCTTTTTTAAATTTGGGGCAGCAAGGAGTGACAACAGTCCAAATCACCTCCTCTTCTTTCCTGCATTTTCCTACACACTAACATGCTGAGAAACATAGTAATAGTAAAGCACATGACGCTACAGAAAATATAACTCAATCGCAACTTACTTTTCTGCCTTGTTTCAGGTGATCAAACACCTGATCAAAGGACTCTTTGAAATGATCTTTGAGGATGCTGTTCATCAGCTGGAAGAGCCATTCCCGATCTTTATCATCCACCAGACGGTCATAGTAGACCCGGAAGACCTCATGGACAAACAAGCGTATCATAGTGCGTTTGTTCTCTAGAGACTCCTTCTTTAGTAACAGGCAGCCTTGGATAACGCGTGAGAAGTCCCGTAGGTTGAATGTGTAGTGAGACTTAGCTGGAGTTGGAAGCAGGTTCTCCATGGCTTTTTTATACACCTTTGGGAATTAAAAATATATGACCAGAGAACAAAACCATTGGATTAGACAAGATATGATTGCTAAGAGACTTTAACATATGAAAAACGTATTTCACCATCGCATATCAACAGTTCATGTGATATCAAGGTGTGTGTTTAGGACACTCACTTCCATAGTAGCTGTCACTATTTGGTTGCCAACAGTGAAATATTCAGGTGGGAACTCGTTGTTTTTGAGATAGAAGGCCACCACAGTGGAGAAGATGCGCACCATGGTATCATCACTGAAGTCATTAATGCTAAAAATGTTGAAGTGCCGCAGGAAGCGAGACGTCACTGCATTCCTTCCACCACCAGGAGGGCCCATAGCTGAGATCAGCTGGAGGTCGACAAGAGTGATCCTGGAGGTATCCTTCAGATCATACCTAACAGAGCATAACAGATAAGGTCTGTCTGGTAAATGAACAGTGCTTTGCTGCAGCAGATTTACTGTTTATTTTTTCTGTTATATCTTGCGCTTGATTTAATATGAAATTGGAGTCTAATAGTGGATGGTTCATACCAGTTTCCATGGTCTATGTACTGTCGAAGAAGCTCCACAGGAGGCTGTGCTCCAAACTGTTCCAGTGCAGGCATGTTCATGTCATCCACAAAGATGACACACTTCTTTCCCATGGGGGGCCCAAACACTCCCTTCCTTCTTTTATCTAACCTGGACATGATGATATTCTGGAGGATGACATACATACAGAATAAAGAACAGAAAATTAAAAAATAATCCTTCTTGTTTTCTTCCCAGATTATCGCCTCACATAATATGCATGATTAATAAAGTACTCTATCTATATATTTTTTTTCTTAGTAATCAAAAAAATTCCATTTCGACCATGGTTCCTAAATGCTCACCTGGGTTTGGTTGGCACTAGTGCGGGCTGAAAAATTGATGAAGAAGGGTAAATAGCGGTCTTTGTCCAGATTGTTCATCAGTTTCTCCTTCACATATACTGACTTCCCAGTGCCAGTAGAACCAACAAAAAGGAGAGGCCTGTGAAGAGTAATAAAAAATGCAAAAAAATCTATTTTGTTAGATTAAATGTAAATAAATTCCGGTTAAAGTAAACTCAGTGATAATAAGAAAAAACAGTGTATATGGCAAAGGTATAATTCACAATAATTCATGGTAATAAAGCATTTTTGACATTTGTGTTGATCATTGCCCCAGTGACCCCTGAAAATACTAACACTCCGTAGCTGATGCAGAGGTCCAAGAGGTAGGTGTAGCGAACTGTGTCTATGGTGGGTACAATGATCTCTTGCACTTTGGTGTTTCTGTTCCCCAGGCTGACATTCTTGATGGCATCTTTCCATTGAACCCAGCGGCCTTTTCCTTTAAACTGTATAAGAAATTAAAGTCTGATTTCCTGATTTAAACACAAGTGAAACACATCTGAGTGATGTAATTACTCAATACCTCATAAAAATAGTCATACACCAGGCCTTTCTCCTCCATGGGACACTCCCATTTCCCAACAGTCTCAGGGACAGGATATTCTTCTGTTTTTCCTGAAACAGTCACCCTGAAGAACTCACTAAACTTCTCTCTGCTGTCTGCATCACAGCTGCCACCCACGGACCACACCAGGGAGAAGGCAAAAGCTGCCTGTAATCATGAAGAATGAGAAGCAAAGGTGTCACACAAAAATATAATTACCTGGAATAGAAAGTACAAATTCAAAAACAATGAAATGTTTGAATGTATGTTTGAAAGGTGCAGTTACAAAGCAAGGGTTTTAAATGAATAAGGTTATAATATTATTCGAAAGGATAAATGATTCATCCCTTACCATGATCCAGGTGCGAATATTTTTATCCCCAGGATCCGTCTTTACAGGTTCAGTGAGCAACATCTCAAACAGTCGACACAAGGACACCACAGTGTTACTGTTGCTGGTGGAAACAACTTCCTGTAAACAAAACCATAATCAGGCATGACAAAACTTCTGTATTTTATATATAAATAAATGTAAACTTATAAATATTCTGCAGATATTTGTATCTGATTTGTTCTGGGGCCTGGGGTCACTCACTCTGCAGTGTTTACGCAGTGTCCTGAGGGTAGGTGGCAAGAGCCAGTGGAAGAGCTCCAGCAGCAGGTAGCGGTTGTCCGGGCTCTGCAGAGCATCAGGAAGAGAGTTCATCCAGGAGATCACTAAGGGTTCCCAGCCCAACTGAGATGGTTCCATGTAGATCATACCACATCGACTGACTGTGGCTGGCTGCAGTGAGAAAACAACCAAACATAAATTTTTTAACATCCAATCAGATCCTGTTAGTCAATCTAGGTACTACAGCCCAACCAGTACTGGGTTTTTGAGCATGACAGTGATTGATATTTTGGAGTTCATAAAAAATATCAAATAACAACATATTGGCCGATAATATTTTTTTCAACTTAAAAACATAACATGTAGCATGACATGTTAAAAAAATTTGACCAAGATATGGTATATACTGGGCTTTACAGGTTTAACTTGATAAATCAACTTGTCACTGCTCTCTGCTGGACAAAGTATATAATGGTGACATTTTTCTCTGAATTATGTCAAACCTAGTTTGAATCAAATGTTCTTCACAATTCTATCAAACATGTTGGTGACCCTCTAGCAATGCAACACCAACTTTTAAACTTTAAGATGGGATAATCAAATCAGAACTAAAATACAAAAAAATATATTTCACTCCCAACAACTAACTTACAGAGGCCTGTGATAGATCCATTGCTTCAAAAATCAAACTCATCTGACTGGACATCTGTATGATCTCACCACTCATCAGGCACAACTGTTGAGCAATAGTAAAGAAATAAGGATCTTATTCATAATATAAAAACAAAAAAATATTGTAAAAAACAAAGAAATACTACAATATCAAATGGTTTTACTGTGTATTATTTACCTTTTTGTTGTCATCCAGTACAGTGTTCATGCTCTCAATCCACAGTGTATCTATGGGACCATCAAACACCACCCATTTACGGTCTGGTGTTTCAGCTGATGCAAATTCACGAAATGTGTTGGCCACAATCCCATCTGTCCACTAAAAGTAAGGAAAAACAAAAAGTGAAAAGACCAAGAGCAAGAAAGGGAGACCTGCTGTCCCAGGTCTACATCAATACTGTGAAATCCAAAGGATCTGTGATACAGGATATATACAAGATGATTCCATGGCACAGGCCTACCTCATGGGAAACTAGATCAAACTGTCCAAAGAGTTGTCCCATGGTAATTGACTTTGGGTTTAATGTCCTGAAGATGACCTTCTCCTCACCATACCCCCTCTCATTCATGATAGTCAGAGTGTCAGCTAGCACGTGTAGCACTTTGGTCTTTCCAGCAAAGGACTCTCCCACCAGCATGAACCTGATATTAAAAAATGAACATTTTCATACAATATTGTGTTTCTAATATTCCCTTCAAGGCGTGTCTCAATCATGTGAAATAACTCTGTAACTGGAAACATAGAAAGCAGGATATCCAAATATGGTAACATGGGAAATCAAAATACTGTATAACATACCCATGCCTGACTATCATCATCTCATATGTCTGAATCATCTTCTGTACGAAGACTTCTGTTGGCTGTACATTGTGATTTTCACAGCACTGTGCAGCAGCCTCCAGAAACAGCTGCCAAAGACATGAAAAAACGCTGATTATATTATACAACACAATATTTAAAAAATACATAGGTGATTTAATACAAAAGAAAAAGTAATGAAATCAACATATCTAACCTGATAGTCAGCCTCAGGGAGGGAGATTCCTGGGAACAAATCACTGGTGATCCCATTGAATAACGGAATATCATGGGAGAGAAACTTGGGCTCATTAACATCCTTTATGGACCTAAGGAGCTGAGCGTTACATCATGTGGAAAAAAGTGTAAAGGTCAGAAACAGCAAACCAATTGACAAACCAAAAAAGTTCACAACTAGGACACTCTGTATGGACAGATTTTAAGCAAATGCATTCATTCAGTACAAATACCAGTATGTCCTCATTCTCATCAGGAAATTTGAGCTTGAGGTTGCCTGCAGCCACAAGTACAGCTTTGACAGCCCTCATGCCGTAGTCATAATGGAACTGGGATGAGAGCTGCTCAGAACAGAGCCTGTAGGTCATCACAATCTTTATGGACAGTGGTTTGGCGTTGAGGAAGCCATACGAATACAGAGAGATCTCTGCTATCAGTGCGTAGTTGGGGACCATCATGGCCACTGTTCGGAACAACACCTGAACAGAGAAGAGACGGAAAATTAACTAAATCTGTTACCGACAATGTTGGACGGTAGCCGAATTTCCAATATTATTTTTCATTATGTTGAAGGCATTCAAAAGCCCCATCAGTGCACCACAGTGCATAATTTGATGTTGGAAAGCCAACTGAAATTATTTGAGAAGTTTATCAATATCATAAATAATGCAGATTATATAAGAGCTAATGTATTCATAACTGACAATGCAAACCTACAATGTCTGATAAAGGATTTCACTGGTAAAAGACCTTGAGGTTGTCCGGGAGTTCTGAGCGTCCTGCATAGCCAGGGTTCATCGTTATGGACACAAAGCAGTTGGGATTGAGTTTGAGCATAGTCCCTTCAAAGTCAAAGTACTCCAGCTTCTGCTCGATGGCCCTCTGGATGCAGAGTACCTGCTGGGCCACTACTGACAGCACCTCCAGCTCAATACGGTTGAACTCATCAAAGCATGCCCATGCACCAGATGAAGCCAGACCTTTAAAAAACTATGAGACATTGCACAAAAATCCATGTTAAAACACGATGTTTTTGAATTTTTAACTGTGGCATTAGAATTATAAATATGAATCCAAAACTTCCTGCTGGTGTTACTTTGCCCATAGCAATGTAATCCAGTCCGTCAGAACAGTTGAAGACCACACACTGCACAGCCAGAGCTTTGGCTAGATCTTTTGTGGTTTCGGTCTTTCCTGTTCCAGCTGGACCCTCAGGCGCACCACCCAAATTCAGGTAGAAGGCTCCAATCTAAAACAAAGGTAGAGCTTTTGAATTTACTGTTAAAATATCTGATCACTCAGCAGTATTCCAATAGAAAAGTGGCACGCATTCATGTTTAAGTAGGCTATTTGTCAGTTATTTTACCAGGGTCCGGTAGCATCTGTCAGTCAGTGGAGTGATGACCAGACGCGGTGAGTTCCCCAAGTACTCATAGGCGTATTTAACATCACAGTTGATTATGCGAACACGAACATTATTATTGCTCCAGTAATAACGCAGCTGGGCTAGCCATTGGAAGTCTGTTTCATGTGACACACCTGTTAAAAATGGACACAATTACTTTATTTCGCAAACATTTTTTTCTGGGTGCTGTTTTTGGGTGCCCATTTGAGTGCTGAAGCAAAGCTCTGTTACAGTTATTAACTCTGTATTTTGTGCCATGAGGTACCTTTTTCAATAAGCTCCATGACCACATCCCTGGCATGGACATCAATTGTGACCAGCGCTCCCAAAGTCATCCTTGTTTGTTTGGGCAGTTTCCCTCTCACCAGCTCCACAATGTCATTCAGCTGATTCTGGAGTTGCTGATAGTAGTTCTTTAAACCCTACAGAGAAAAAAATCTCACTTACTATTTTAATTTTTCCAGAGGTGATACTGTTAAGCTGCTATAATAGTCTAGAGAAAATTTTCGGTCAGTCGGTCAGGAGTAAGACTGCTGCTTTGTACCTCTACACTGCTTTGTACCTCTACACTATCAAATTTCATTACTGTTGCCCTATTAAGGTTTTTTTAATTGGAAAATGAAATTTTGATTTTAACTAGTAATCTTTACAACAAAATCTTCTCATATTCAGAAAAACATGCATCATTTACATGAAGTAAGAAAGAAGTAAAAAAGTTTAAAAAAAAAAAAAAAATTTCAGAAAAAGAGGTTTAAAAACTTACATCAGACCCTGCTGTGATGGCTTCATGCACCTCCGAGGTCCAGAAAATCTGGGAGGTGCAAAGCACCACTTGCCCAGGCCACTCCTTGACCCACTGGCTCCGTGCAGTCTCAGCGTAGGCCTGTCAATACAACCATACTCAACCACTCAGCTGTCACTGACTCACATTTATATTCATTAAGACAAACTTCAGATTGGGCAGATGCAGCATATGAGCCACACACAACATGATAGTACTAGAGTTAAAATCAGGGTATTGTGTATTATGTAAGGTATGTGGAACAGTGATCTCACCACCCTGGACCGGGCCACTACATCTCTGACACTGCGAAGCATCACATCTTCCACCTGCACCAACCACTTCTCCACAGCTCCTTTGGCTTCAGATGTGGAGATGTGCTGGATTAGCTGAACACACTCACCTTCACTGCTATATATGGCCTGGGCAAAAACAGTACACATTTTATAAAAGTTCATCAACCATGGTGTCATGTAAAAATGACAATATGTGTGACTGCCTTGCCTGGATATCCAGATTGGGTAGGAAGTCCAGTTTGGAAATGCCCTCAAAGCATTTCTTCAGATGGGGCTGCACTCGCAGTGGGTCCTTGGTCTCCGAAAGAATCTCCAGCATTTCATCATTGGACAGAAAGAAGAACCTGGACACAGCATTGATAACAAGTATCAAAATTTGTGATATTAACAAAGAATTGGACAAAAGAAATACTGAAAAATCTTTTTGTTTACCTTGGAAAAAAGAGACGTTTCTTCTCCAGGTAGGCATTTAGTCCTTTCATGATGCTATCCAGGAGGGTGTTGGAATCTTGCAGTTTTTCTAGCAAACCAGGCATTGAGGTTGCTGGGAGAATCTACGATTGCAAATCATTGGATAACTCAAACCATATATCTTTTTTACCTATCTTTTACCAGATTTGTTCTTTTGGTGGTCACTAAAAACAGTTTTTAAAAGTACCTTGGGGTCCTTAACGCAGTGCCTCATGACCTCTTTCCAGTTTTTGTCAACAGTTTGGAAAAGTCGTCCCTCTTCTGGAATCTGCTGCATTATGTCCTGAGAAGAGAAGATGGGCTCCAGGTAAAGCCACTGGGCCTGAACCTTCAGCCACTCATCTGTGGTTTCCTGAATACGAAGCAGACGCTCCTCCCATTGCTGAAGTCAAACAACAAAAGGTTAAAGCTCTGCAGGACTGGGTATAGGCAGAGATAAAAATACATCCACCTGGTAGAGCTCTGATGCAAATTGCGCACTTATATATTAACAATAGCTAAATAGATTCCCCAAAACTTGAAGCTAACCTTGATCTCATTTTCAAAGGGTTTGATGAATGGTGAGCCCCTCATAGTTTGAGTCTTCACAATCTGGTCATCTAGCATCGTCTGAATCTCATCCAAGGCAGTCAGGATAGACACTCCTGTCTCCCTGTAAGGTTGGTGGTGGAAAAAAATACCGTCCCAAATATGCACCATGGTTTGCAATGCCTTCTCCAAGGAAAATTCCTGTAGAGACACAGTGTAGATGTATAGCATTTAACATATAGATTCAGTATTGAGGTTTTTATCAAATGCTATGAAATAAAATACAAAATTTCAGGAGTTCTCACTTTACTAGCAGCAGCGCTGATAGACTCAAACTCTTCCAGGTGAGGAGCCAGGTTTTGTTTTAGAACTTTGCGTAGTGTAGTACCAGAGTCGGGAGTGAGTTCATACCCTACTAACTCTGACATCTGGTCCCAGTGCCGGGATCTGATGCCTGGATTACACAAGATGGACACTATAGGGATATGGTCCTGTTGACACAAGCACATTCTGCATAATTATCATCAGTCTCATCATTAACCTTCAGCACATAAGACTCCACTAACTACAAAACTTCATTAATGAGCCCCTTTGAAATAATAGTTACATATAATACCTTGAACTCTTTGATCTGCTCCATTACAGTGGAGCACAAGTGTATTGTGGGCTTCTCTTGCTTCATTGGATTGTCTTTACTAGGTCGTCGCCTAGTCTTTCCAGCAATCTTCTCCATCTCTTGCTCGGCCTTATTCTGTTTCTGTTGGAAAAACTTCAGCATCTTGAACATCTCCCTAAAGAACTCATCCACCTTTACCTCCATGCTCTCACCATCTAGGTCTTGGAAGGAACCATCCATCCATCTATACACAAAGAAGAACAAAGGTTATCTGGGTTTTGTTTTTTTTTAAATTAAAACCCAATATGCATCAAACTGAAACTAGACCTGTTCTCTGCGCGCTGCCATTTCAGTACAAGTCCAAACAGCTTCTGGTATGGTTCAGTACTCTCTCTGATGACTTCAACTTCTGGGTAACATGTTAGGTCCCATTTGTAGAAGGCCTCTTCTTTGTTAATGAAGGCAATTGCCTCCTCAGCCTCCTGGAGAAGTTTCTGAACTGTTCTGACATCTGTAACATACTGCCCAGAAAATTATAACAAGACAATTTTATCTGCAGCATAATCCCAGAATAAATGGATCACAGGTGCTCTGAAAAGGTGTTCGGATTAAAAATAAATAAATAAATAAATAAAGTAGCAAAAACGAAAAGCTCCTAACTGCATCAATGGAACTGATTTATGTGGAACAATTTTCGACAACAATTATTTTTAAAACTTGTTATACCAATGACCCAGATCAGTGGCTGTTTGACAGAAAACTAAGTAACACAATCTTGTTATTGAGGTATAATAAATGTGTCAGAATTAAATGGAATTCAAGCTAAAGATAAAGAAAATATTTCATCATGCTTTTGTAAAATTGTGATCACTATTAACATTGTAGTAAACCTGTCAAGCATTCAAAGGCATATTTTAAATATGAATATATAGCCCTCCTGGGAATTTAAGGTGCAGTTCGTTAAAAGTAAGGGTTTGACATTTTAAAAATATGCTTTTTCTCTTTCTTGCCAAGAGTTAAATGAGTAAAACAGTACCGCTCTTGTACCTGTCCACTCAATATGATGGTGCGAAGGGAACACACTTGACAAACCTGCTGTATCATGTCCAGCTCAGAGCAATATGGGAACTCCTCTATTCTGCGTCTTAACTTCTCCAGCTGTACCATTAATCTTTCTCTTTTAGCCAGCAGCTCCTGCTCCCCTTTCTGCTTGGCTGTCTGCATCACCTAGAAAATGACAAAGCTGCCCAGAATCAGGTCATCCCTAAAAAAACATCCATGATATATTGTTATAGGCAGACATGGGAGCATTACCTCTTCATTGAGTTCAAAGACATGGAGGATGTTTTTGGGCCAGAGAAAGACAGTCGAATTAAGCTCCAGATCTTCTGGCTCAATGATATGGACATCCAAGAGGTAGATCAGTCTGCAGTAGGTTTCCTGTCAGAACACAATGTGGTAGTGAATGATAATAGAAATGTTATAAGATAACTGAAATCAATATATTTTTGTAATACATGTATATTTTGTAAGATACAACAGGTAGAACCCATCATTAGGTTATTTACCTTTATTTTTTCATTCAGTTCTGTGATACCCTTTGTCTTAGTGAAATGTATGTAATCAACCATCTGAGTCATGTCTTCTGTATTCTCTGGAACTTTCAGAGCTTTCTCTGTGATGGTTTCAAATTCAGAGCAGATCCTTTGAAGAGACACAAAAAGTTTTAAATGTATATCAAAATTTGAACATTTAAAAACACAGAGGGACATTTTTTGTTCATGGATGTTACAAGAAGTGACTCACTGTAGATTATGCTCGCGGTGGCTGGTAATCAGTTTCTTCAGAAGTATTTCAGCATAGGTTTTGGCTTTGTCGGCCAGCCCTTGTTTCAGCTCTTCACAGTCCAGATGGACCATTGTGAAGTAGGCTTTAGATGGGAGGCTGATAATCTCCTTTGACAGTGTACGAAACTCCTCCACTTGCTTTGAAAAGCAGTGAAATTATACAACGATTGTCATCATGAAAACTGGTAACAAAGCAAGTATAGGTAGGCTATATAACATATTCAAAATGAATTAAACTTCATTATTTGTAACCTTAGTGTACTCATCAAAAGAGTGCTCCTCTTCCATGAACATCTCCACTCGAGCCTTTGCAGTTCCATTGACTAGCCAGTCGTAGTTGTCAACTACAAAATAAAGCAAAAAAGTTAGCAGTGAAGTGAATTAAGATCAATGGCATGATGATAGGAAATGACTGCATTACGGAACATCACCATAACTCTGGAAATGTTTGTCAGGTCCCTTTAGATTCCTGCACACAGCGGTCTTTAAAGCGCCCTGAGCCCAAGCAAGGATGTGATCAGCCACCTTAGCATCCACAAATGAAGATGTGGCTTGTGTCAACCATGACTGGATCGTCTGTACTTTCTGTGGAACAATTTCATAGATATCAATACCAGCTCAAATTACAATTTTACATGAAAAATTTGCCAGAAAGTGATCATTTGCCTTTGAGTGGCTATTACACACAACTCCACCTGCAGTGTATTTGTGATGGCATTAAGAATCTCAAAAACAGCAGCTTCCAGATCTTGTAAGGTGGGGTAAATTTCCATCTTTCCATCATCAAATGTCAAGGCCATACGGAAGAGGGGCAAGTAGTGGTGATTTCTTGGATCAAACAGATTGACAAACTCCTCCACACTTGTCTGAAGCAGGGATTTCAACTAGGAATTTACAAAATAAAAATGTCTATGAGTCTAAATGTGTAATCAACAAACATACATACAAAGAGCCCTACAGTACACATACATTCAATAAAAAAACAAACAGATAATCATAATAACAGACCTCAATACAGGAGGCTATGTATTTGCAATAGGCAGCAGTAAAGACACAAACCTTCACAAGTTTCAGTTCAAGGTGTCTTTAACTGTGTTTTAATGTCTGACAGTTGGCTTGCAAAAAATACAACGTAGATCAGTATCAAATAATTGCTATATCTACAGTGAGTACTGTTTTTGATGTCAATAATGACTGAAATAACCATACCTTAAATCATTTTAAATCTGACTCTTCTCAAGTGAAAATCAAGTCTAAAATCAGCATTAACTCACCTGATTGGAGATGAGCATGGATGCACAGTTGTAGAAGGAGTCCAATTTCTCCTCTTTAACCCCTTTCAGAGTTTCTTTATTAGTTAGTAAGTGGATGACTTTAGGAAACCAGGTATTCATGATACGATCTTCTGTCCTCTTACACTCCACAGCCATTTTGTTCTGTAGGCTCTTATAGTCCACAGGCCCTGAAGCCCTGAACCAACAGAAGCCAAAATTAAATCAAAAAGGAAACACTAAAGTAAATCTTCACGTGAAATGTCTTAGTTATGTGCTTCTTTTAGCAGTACCATGTTGCATTCATGTTGTCTTTTCTTACCTGCATTCTGAAAGATCAATCAGGACCAGTGGAGAAAATGTCATGTAACCAATATCCAAGATAGTTTGCATTACTGGATGAAGAATGTACAAATTTGTTTTTATCATCTTGCGGCGTCTGATAAAGTTATCATGCCAAGGCTGGGAGAAGTCAAGAATTCTGCAAAAGAATGGAAATGATTTTACAAAAGGGTATTAAAAATAGATCAACTACAATTTGGTTACTGCGTACATTAGACACTCACTTTGTTTGGGTTGCTGTTTGTTTTTCTGAGATATCTCCCTCTATCTGTGGATTCTTTAGAACTGTGTCCACTGATGGGAATGAATATGGCATAATGAGACATTGTTCACCTGAAGTCTACATGTCTTCCGCAAGCATAGACATACATAAATACAAAATGTGGCAATACCTGTGTGCTTGACAATAACATCGCGGAAGTCGTTGCTGACTTCCATGCAGAGTTCCTGTAGCCATTTACTTGTCTCCGGGCTCTTTTTAAGTTTTGGCGGGACTCGGGAAACAATAGAGTCCAACCACTGCTGCTGGATTGGAGAGAAGGGGCGGCTCTCCACACACTGCTTCAGGAACACATAGTTCAGCTGCAGATGGGCCCAAAATGAAATAGGAGACACGTGACATATATATAAATAGTTTTTTAGTCTCTTGACAGGTGACATCTAAAACTAAAAAGAAAACTCACCCTACGCTTCCGCTCCTCACTAAGCATCTGTAAAGTATTGAGATATACCACATTATATTTCTGCAATATTTGGATAAAAATCGATTTTTAAAATGTTTGCATAGGTAGTTGGATAACTTTCATACAGAGGGCGGAAACTGTGGCTCTGGTGACTGGCTGCGCACTGCTCTCCTCTCTTTGCTCTGTCTGTAAGTTTCCATTGCTCTGGACACCCTGTAATAATTCAGTCAGCAAAGCGTTACACTGCATAAAACCCAGTAGCCAACATCATGAGTAAATAGCCGGCTATCAGTGAGGTACTGACAAAAAACATACAATATCATATGTAGTTGCTCTTGCTTCGCTTTACTCCTTCTGTGCCTGAGCAGCTTCTTGTGAACCGTTATCCTCTCCGCTATCGCCTCCTTTGATGCTATGGTCTGCCGGACCTCTTCCCGCTGCTGCGTGCCTTCAATCGGTGGCAGCACTGGAAACTGTGACATGCCCTTCACTGCCATGGTTTTGAAAACTCCGGGAGAGGTAGCCATCTCTGAGAAAAAGCCACTGAAAAGAAGCAAAAAAAAAAAAGGGGGGGGGGGAGAAAAAAGTTTGAGGCTAAGTCACAGTGGTTGTAAGTTAACGCTAGCCTCTTTTCCAGTTGCTTCCATTTACATTTGACCCTGTACAAGCTATGTCGCAGTAGTCATCTCAAAAGTTAATTGCAGTGAATAACAACAGGGTAGCTATCGTTTTACCTGTACGTTCATTCAGTATCTTCTCGTCTTGGTTAAAAAGTTAATAGTGAATGTCAATTTACTGAGTTTAGCCTCTGAAAGGACTGCTAAGACTGAAGTCAACCACATCGTTACCATAGAAACCGTAAACAGGGTGGCCATGGGAGGGAGGCGGGGCTTGTCATGTTCATGCCTGCTGCGGAAACCTGCAGGCTTATTGTCTGAAATACAAAAACTTGAAAAAGAAATTAAATAAACAAGAAATAAAGAAATACATACAATAGTAAACACACATAAAATGATAACATAATGTAATATAGAAATGAAAATATTATAGTTGTGACTGACCGTCATACTATTATGTCTTATGTCTTTATTTTAGATTATTATTATAGATTAAATCAGTTGATTATTTTGTACAAATTACCCAGAGCCCAAAGCGAAACCTTCACAGTGTTTGTTTCGTCCAACCAACAGTCCACACCTCAAGATTATTAAAAATAAATTAAAATTATTCAAATAATTAAAAGGAAAAGCAGCAAATCTGGGAACATGAACTGTTTGGCATTCTTACATGAAAATCACTTAAATGATTACCATAATAGTTTCCGATGAATTTTCTGGCAGTTCAGGTTGTTTAATTCATAAGAAGGCATCATATTTTATAAACTCTTCGTATGTTTTGTATGAAAAATCTGTATTTGTAAAGCAACTAGTAGTATAGCTGAAAAATAAAAGCATTTCTCTGAAATGTTCATATTTGTACTTAAGTACAGCACTAGAGTAAAAGTACTTAGTTACTTTCCACCGCCAGAGACAAACAAATTTATTAATAAAATTTTTATTATCTGTTTTATATAATATGACTCCTTGCAGTACCTTAAAGAATCTTTTTTAATCATTACAATCCCATTTTAGTATGCATAACTTTTATCAAATTTAAAATAAAACTGGGCAAAATATGCATGAAATGTAGCCATGGGACACACTCACCAGAAATATAACATAGAGTCATCACACATAATTTTACTGATTAATTGTATAAATAATACATTGTTTATTTCTTCTTACAATAGAAACAAACTGCATGAAAAAAGTCAAAACATAAGTGTAGGGGCATAAATTATGTTTAGACAGTAGTCACATACATTGCACACAATCTGGGAGAGTTACCTTCGAGAAATTTTACCCTAATTCAAAAAAAAAAAAAGATTACATACAAGATATTTTAAAATGTATAACTATACTTGCCAAACTTCTTTTCCACAAATCATATTCTGTAAAGTTTAAACAAACATATGTAGAACTTAATGCCATTTTTGCTTACAACATGTGGTTGTGCTAGGTTCACTGTAAAAATCCAAACAATGAAAACGCATACATTTAATCTCTATCCTTAGGTGGTTATGGGTGGTTTTGCATTCCTCTTTTTTGTCAAGCAGATAATTAACATTTTGAAGCATTCCTTCTGTGCATAAAATTGTTATATTGATGTGAAACACACTAATGATATAATTTTTTTGGTCCTCTCTCTATCTTAATTTTGGGAAGCAATGGTTCTAGTTGTGTCCCTCGAGTCCCTCTGCTACTTCAGGCAATCTACAGTTTGGTCTATTGCATGACTTTGTCATTAGAGTTCCCTCTAGTCTCTCTTATTTAAGTGTTAAGTGTCTTATTTAAGTAGAAGTGTTTTGTGTACAGTGATGCAGTGCAATGTTTTTTTGTTTTAATTTATACCAGCTTTATTTACAACACATAGAAGACAAGTACAGTGACAAAATCAGTGCTTTATAATTCAAGTAAGGTTTCCTGTCCAAAACAGAATCACACCTCCTACGAAGAATGTTTTCAATGTATCCATAGGGTACAATTAAACAGCAATTACTTATTGGAAATAACAACGAAATATAACGACGAAATAATAACGTCTAAATGGTTATTGTTGAAAAGAAAAAAAACACAAACAGGATTGAAATGTTGAAATAATAAAATAACATAAAATTAATACACACGTAGACAGTCGAGCCAATCTCCAATAGTCACACAATTCTTTTAATTTAATGTAGGGGGCAGCAGTGTGCACGTAGCGTGTAGTTTACCGTACCGGAAATAGGCAGAGGAAGAAGAAGAAGAAGAAGAAGAAGAAGAAGAAGCAAAAGAGGGTCCCCTCCGCTAGCTAGCTAGCTACTGCTGGGAAGTAGCGACAAATTTTCAGGTATTGCGATAAAGTAACCATTATATTTGCAGTGGGTTATAGATGCATATCAATAGAAGACAATAAAATAGAAGAGTACTCTTTCTTGATGTGTGTGTTCGATATAAATGCACAGAAAGTGCGAACTTGTCTTTGTTTTCATTCGTGTTGACGAAAGTCAGGCTTCAATGTTGTGTTTTACCTCGAAGGCCCCAAATGTTGTGATTTAGGATTTCCGGTGCTGTGTTGCTGTCAAACTGAACAGTTATAACGTTATGTAATTGTTCCTGCCATTACATTAAAATGTCATTCTCTTAATTGACAAGATAACCATTCTCTTCTCCTTTAGGTTATTATCATAATGAGTTATGCAGAGAAGCCGGAGGATATCACAAGGGAAGAGTGGATGGATAAACTCAACAATGTCCACATTCAGAGAGCTGATATGAACAGGCTCATTATGAACTACTTGGTGACCGGTAAAGGACCAATTTTTTGTTAATCAAAGTTTGCTCTTAGTTGTCTATAAAGATCAATTGTATGTTGTGCTTCAATGTCGAACGTGCAGGATTTCACCATGGTTTCTTTTCAACAGAGGGCTTCAAGGAGGCAGCGGAGAAGTTCAGGATGGAGTCTGGAATAGAGCCCAGTGTGGATTTGGATTCCTTAGATGAAAGAATTAAAATCAGAGAGATGATCCTGAAGGGACAGATCCAGGATGCTATTGCTCTGATTAACAGTCTGCACCCAGAACTGCTGGATACCAACCGTTACCTCTACTTTCACCTACAGGTAAAATATAGCACAGTGAAGACATCTCGGCTTTATGCTTTTGGATATATCATTTCTATTGCATGTCTTACTACTTCTGTTATTTTCACTCACTATTGAAGCCATATTTTTTGTGTGTGTGTTGGCAGCAGCAGCATCTGATCGAGCTAATTCGTTTGAGGGAGACCGAAGCTGCCCTTGAATTTGCCCAGTCTCAGTTAGCAGAGCAGGGGGAGGAGAGCCGGGAATGTCTGACCGAGATGGAGAGGACATTGGCCCTGCTGGCATTCGACAACCCTGAGGAGTCACCTTTTGGAGATCTGCTCAATATGATGCAGAGACAAAAGGTAGAGTCAAAGCCTATTATTAAAGTTCTTACTACTTTTGTCTTGCACTTGGCCCTTCTTTTGCACTAATATATAGCATATTAGTGCAAAAGAAGGGCCAAGTGCTGTATATATTCACATCTCACATGGAATAGATTAGTTTAAACTGATGCTGTTTGTATGTGTTTTTGTGTTACTGGCTGTGTTATGTTTTCTGTAGAATGAGGACACTACTCACTGTTAGTGCTGCAGTTTTTAATATGGTTTTTCAGCCATGTTTTAACATTTTTTTCTCATCCGATTTTCCTTTTTTTAATAATTTAATCTATAACATATGAATTCCCTGATTTTTTTATTATTTATTTATTTATTTATTTTGCCCCTTTACCTACTTAAAGGGA
Source organism: Xiphias gladius (assembly GCF_016859285.1). Taxonomy (NCBI): domain Eukaryota; kingdom Metazoa; phylum Chordata; class Actinopteri; order Istiophoriformes; family Xiphiidae; genus Xiphias; species Xiphias gladius. The sequence continues at coordinate 18,617,093 of NC_053417.1, read as the reverse complement.
CCAATTTTGATCAGTTTACTTTTCACAAGGACTACTACTCAGCTTATGAAAACAGTTGTATATAGTCTTCTATGGTTCTGAAGGGAGCTTTCTATAGTTGGAGAAAATAACCCTGACGATATCATCAAGGTTATCTTGGATTGGGCTCGAGGCTTTCAATTTTTAACAGAATGCTTGTGTTATGAACTTGGGACTTGGGGTTTGAAATATGTAGGCATTTACAAGATCAGAAGGATAAAATGAAATACGTTATTGTGTTTGATTATGGGAATTGTAGGATCCACTGTTCATGACCAGTATAGGGGACTAAACGTCAGAATGTCACAGCCTGGTCTCCTTTTTTAGAAAACTCTCTCTTGTGAGTACCCTAACGTAATGAAGGTGCAACATATTAACTATGATCCAATCTTCAGTAGTGAAAGTACACAAAGCAATAACAGGTATGTGCCTTTGTCTTCCAGGTGTGGAGTGAAGTGAATCAATGTGTGCTAGACTATGAAAACAGAGAGTCAACACCCAAGCTGGCCAAGCTCCTGAAACTACTCCTGTGGGCTCAAAATGAACTTGACCAAAAGAAAGTGAAGTATCCCAAAATGACAGACCTCAGCAAGGGAACCATTGAAGACCCAAAATAAGGACCCACAGTGAAAACATACCACAGCATTATAAAATGGACACATTTCCTTTATCTATTTATACCCCAACAAACTGACTCATATAGAGTACAACCTTTTCTTATTGTAAAGGTTGCTTTTTGATACTTTAGTGATGTAGAATGTGCAAGCTGGATTGATGGCATTTTAAAATGACTTCTCACTAAAATTACATGCATACCATTATTTTACTTGGTATTATAATTTACATATTTGTTCACGTAAAATCAGTATATTTCAGTTACACTAGTTTTTCTGTCTGTTGGCAGGGAAAGTTGTTGGCATAGGAGGGTGTGAATAAAGCCTAAATTAGGCTGTCACGTTCTGTGTGTGACCACTTTGAAGGGGTTTGATGTTCAGGGAAAATGGTTGACTCAGTGTGCACTGCCTCAAATAAACATACTTATTCCTTACAAAAACCTTACACATTTCAGCTAGTAGTCTCTTAGCTAGAACTCTATGTGATGGCAATAGCCAAAGCATAGAATACTTGGGATGTGTCAAACTACTGTGACTTTGAAAGTTAAATTCATCTTTAGATTCTTATTGCATTATTGCTTAATTATATTACAAAAAGATCCTGACAACAACATGAACAAAGAGATAAACCTTCAACTATACATCACGGTAGCAATTAACAGGTAGAACAAGGCGAGATTCCTGGAATGCTATAAAATTTGCAGCGTATTGTGAGTGTGCAAGCTTAAAGGCAGCCTCATTTTCATATTGTTTTAAAATATCACAGATGATATTAAAAGATGTGAATAAATAAATCTATGTCCACAGACATGGAGACACTTTTACAGATGGATTATTTACATGTATGGAATAAGTAGCTCTTTTGCAAAATTTGATGTGCTTTTTTTGCTGGTATATTATTTTGCAATAAAAGTGAATTTTTAAACTGGGTAAGTCATCAAGGACTTGAAAGCTTGGTGTGGTGGTGCAGATGTGGAAAGTAACTTACATTTACTCAAGTGCTGCACCTATGTACAATTTTGAAGTACTTTTACTTCACTTGAGTTACTTACTTTCCATTTTATGGTACTCTATACTTCTGCTTCACTACTGAGAGATAATATTGTTCTTTTAACTCCATTAAATTATCTAACAGATACAGTTACTAGACACTTTGATCGGTTCATGATATATGATGCATTATTAATGAATAAACTATGCAATTACCCAAGTAGTTAAAATAAGCTCCACTTTGACCGCCTACAAGACTAAAATGCTGTTTATATGTTAATGCATCAATAACAATAATCCAATAATAGGTATATTACTGGATGCAGAATGGCCTCTGAAACACGTGGAGTCACTTGAACACGTATTCTGTATATTATCAACAAAATGGATTTAAATATCAAAACTAAAAGTACTCATAATGCGAAGAAATGTCCCCTGTGTGTTTTACACTATCTTATATGATAGTATTGAACTATTAATACTGATGCATTAATTTGTATGTAGTATGTTAGTGTAGTAGCTGGTGGAGGTGAACCTAGCTTTAATTACTTTAAATACTGTTGGGTAGTTCAACTGTAACATTGCATTATATTTTGTGAGCTTATATGTTTTTCATGTAAAATCTTTTGTAAATGAGCTAGTGACTACAGCTGTCAGTTAAATGTATCAAGTAAAAGCTACATTTTCTCTGAATAATATTGGAGTAGTAGTGTAAAGCAGTTGTGCAAGAAGTACTCAGAGTACTTAAGTAAAAGCAGCAATACTAAATATAGAAAACTACTGTTACACTATTGAATATAATATTAGTATTATATAGGTGCATTCAAGTGTAAGTAGTAGTTTACCGTTTCAGTTGGTGGAGGTGGAGCTAATAGTAACTATTTTATATACTCTCCTTTTTTAGGGTATTATATTTTATAAGTTTATCACGTTTTGTATATAAAATCTGTAAAGTAGTAACGGAAGCTTTCAAAAAAATGTACAAGTGTAAAGTAGCATGAAATGGAAATACTTCAGCACATGTATCCCAAATATGTACTAAGTAGCTCCACCTAGTACTTGAGTAAATGTACTTGGATTCCACCATTGTTTATTAGTACTTTTACTTTAACATTAGAAAGTACATTTTGCTGGTAATAGATGGAATAGGCCCAAGGGCCAGAGAGGACAGGGGTCCCCAGGGCCAGAGCCTCAGTTTCAAGTGATCGTTAATATTTCTTGTCTCTTTAAGAACTTTTACAGGACTATGCCCTTATTACTGCATTAATTACTTAAATAATTCAGTATTTGACATTGTGGCGCTCCTTTGACTTGACTGAAGTGTGCCGGTGCTTCTTTCGCCGCCGCCACCAAACACACTGGAAGAGGGCTGCTAAAAGTTGTGTTGAATGCGGAGTATTATATAACGACTGCCTGCTAACTCGAACAGACGGAGCATTAAAAACAGCCTTGGAGACACTGCGCAGATCCCTGCCCGGCAGCAGCTTCTCGGCACGGCCACCGTCACGTCTTCATCCGGCAAGGGCAGGTCAGTGGGAGAGCACATCCTGGGGCTCCCGTCGACAACGCTGTTACCTTTTTCTGTGCTGCACCGTCATGGTCGGAGAGGGACCGCGGCCAGCGGCGTGTCTCTGGCGTTTCGGGCGACGCTGTGATGGCTGAAACGGCTGACTAGGCAGCTGGGGGGGGGGAGAAAAAAAAACGGGTTTAGAAGAGACTTGATCACTTCCCGATGAACCCTACCGATCAGGAGAAGAACTGCGTGGCTGGCTGGCTGGAGGAGGCTGGGGAGAAAAACTGACACGTGGATTACTCCTCCTAGGGCATCAGGAAAAACAGTCTGCCTCCTCTGAGCTCAGCTACGCGACCGTCGCCCGGGTTCCTGTTAGTCCGGTCGTTCAGGTTTTGGTTCAAATGCGGAATAACCGAGATATGATTGCCAGTGTACTTTGCGAGAATGTTTGCTATTTCCTAAACCTTCGCGTTTTTCACTGACCGATCGACCGGAAAAGATCGAAAGTAACTAGCCGAAGCGGTTGAAAGGAGGCTGCCGTTATCTCGCGTTGAATGGCAGTTATTCAAAAATATGGCAAGAACTATAGTCCAGATTTGGTCTGTCACAAGGAAAACCATCCGTCTGACAAGATCGGAGTCCCTGGATGTCACAGGAAGTGGCCTGAACACAACACCAACTGGTCAAGGTAATATATCTTTTTTTTTTCTTTTTTTAAAAAACCTTAATTCAACAGTGTTGACAGTTTGAGTGTTTCCCCACGTCTTAGCGACTCGACAGCCCAACAATTCCGCCAGAGGCTCCAAATAAGAACCGGAATCGGCACGGATACTTTTTTTTTTGGTAACGGCTTGCCCTATAAAAAACCCCCTCAAGGTCCCGCACCAGGAATACAGAGACGTCCGCGCTTTTTCGAACTGAAGTGCCTCTGTATCTGGCTGTGATATGACACGTATCACATATGGCGCCTCAGGGTTTCAGTGCTCTTAAGATGTAGTTGCAGTGCCACATAGGCCAAACGGTTTGTAAAGAAGGAAGTAAGTCACGCCTCCCTTATGAAAAACGAATTGTCTTAAAATATTATTAAATTATTTATATTGTTACTGTTATGACACCTAAAGTCATTTTCTTAGTTTTGGGGACATTGCACTTATTCCCTCAAGATTTAAAACTGCCACATAGTGTATGTATCAGAAGCCATTTTAGCCAATGCTGGATTGTGGGCAACCAAACTGGGCAAAGTCATTCCCTTCCTCTGTTATATAAGCGATCCCCTATCGACTTTTTAAGTCCAAAGTTTGTCCCCAGATGTTGCATTTGTTCGACCAAACTCAAATAATTCAGGCCATTCTCCTCCTGTGCAGGCCAGTGGCGAGGATATGGACAGTGGTGCTGCTGCTCGGGACATGCCTCCTCTACTGTGCCCGTGTGGCGATGCCCATCTGTGCCGTCAGCATGGCGGAGCAGTTTGGCTGGACCAAGAGGGAGTCCGGCATGGTGCTGGGCAGCTTTTTTTGGGGCTACTGCTTCACCCAGGTGTTCGGAGGCTACGTCAGCGACCGGTGGGAAACATTTGTTGTGTTGTGAGATAACAGTGGTCTGAGGATACTGAATTATCTTGTCTACACAGATGTCTGCTGTGGTATGAACCTTGACATCGACACTGGTTTTCAGTTGGCACCTGTTTTAGGTGTCAGTTTGCAGGAGAACATGACCGGCAGTGACACAAGTTGTGTTTGCTCACTCTAGATAGCTAATGTAGTGGATAAATATTTTCTTTGTATTATCATGTTGTTAACTCTTGTAGTCTCACAGTGTCATAAAAAGATAGGCTGCTTATCTAGTATTACTAGTGTTACAAGTCCTCCAAGATATCAGCGTTCAGCCACCTCTCAAAACCTTTAGGTGATGCAAGCTGCTCTCTGAGCAGACAGGAGATAACGCTAATACAGACTGTCTGTAATCTGTGTCTGTAGGGTGGGAGGTGAGAAGATCCTCCTGCTGTCTGCAGCAGCCTGGGGGTCGATGACAGCCTTCACCCCCATCCTGGCCCAGTTCTGCTCCCAGCCAATCCTCTCCATGACACTGGCCCGCTTCCTCATGGGCCTGTTGCAAGGTGAGATGGGTGGTGTACTAGATGAATCACAATTTGAGTGATGAAACATAATTGCGCTTTCAAGACCTCGAAATGATTGGTCTACCCTTTTTTCACGGTTGGGAAGGACATAATTATCAACTTATTCAAGAATCTACTGTTAATCTTCTTCATAGGTGGGGTGCTTTAGGAGTGTCTTAAAATTACTTTTGGGAGCAAGCTCTTGTTATCAAAGAGCAGGTGCTGCTTTTTTCTGGATTACAAATCATTCAGCACCACCTTAAGCATTTGTCATGCTATTTGTATTGCTCAAAAATATCTACCATTTTCCCTCAGATTTGTTTTATTTTGTGTGACAAGCTGGTAAAAATCCTACTTTGGCCCCCTTTAATTCTTTTTTGGAACTTCTTCCTAAACGTTGGCCGATTTGTGTCTTCTGCCATGATCTTAGGAGTTCATTACCCTTCTCTCGCGAGTCTGTGCTCTCAGAAGGTGGTGGAAAGTGAGAGAGGCTTCCTCATGAGCACCGTGGGTAGTGGCTCCTACCTGGGGTGAGTCAAGTGTTTTAATAATAAATAGGGAATGGGGGGAACGGGACGGGTGTTTCTTGCGAGAAAAATCACTGTTTTGAAGTGCAAATAGGAGGAGTTCATTTAAAAAGCTGCGTCTATTGTGATCCCACAATAATTTCCTCTTATACCTGTTAGTGTTTAGAAATAATAATTTTGTATCAGTATCCAGATGTATAGACAGATTTTTTATACTGAGACTTTTTTAAGCTCATCTCCTGCCATGAATGTGCCTAATCAAGCAGTTTTCTATGATGAAATAATATCTTTCTACAAAGTTGTGATTGCGTGACTTGTCATGTCTTGTTGTGACCTTTTTTTTTTTTTTTTTTTTTTTTTTTTTTCAGCACTCTGGTGATTGGAGGGGCTGGCTCCCTCATGTTGGACCTGTATGGCTGGGAGAGTGTTTTTTATGTCTCTGGTCTCCTCTCAGTCCTGTGGGCGTATTGTATGTGGAAATATCTACTAAAAGGAGAAGGCAAGGGAGGCTTTAACTGTGTCTACAGTATCTGCAGTGTCACTACGTGCTCCGATCTTGTAGCTGCTTATTTGTATAATTGGAGTCATTGTCCTCTTGTATGCTCATGTGCCTGCCTTCCTCTGTTTTTGCAGGGCCTATCATCACCCTCGAGTCCTTGGGAAGTGGTGGGCCCCAGTCCAAACTTTCCAAGAGACACTGGTTACGGCTCTTCAAACAACCTGCAGTCTGGTGAGATAACGATAAAGGAAGTCTGCGTGTGTGTGGGTGTGACTGCATGTGCCAGCCCCTGATTGTATCTTGTTCTCATCTGTTTGTTTGTCCTCATCGTCAGATGAATGAGCAATCTAATTTTGCCTATCTTACAGAGCTTCAGTCAGGAAGTTCTACTTAATCCTGTGGCTATATTACATCCAACATCAAATATTATGAAATTCCACTTTATTACAAGTGTTTTGCAACCATGGAAATATGAGTTAGGTTCTGATCTAGAAAATCAGAAATTAAAAAAAATAATTTAAGAGGAAGAATGTAGAAATGTATAATAACATATCGCAGTCTTGACAGATCATTAGTTAGTGAGGAAGTTTCTGTTATGCAGCTGTTTCTGCGGATTCAGATCCAGCTTTTATATGTACCAGATTTGAGGACAGCAAATCTCTGGTTGTCTCAGATGTGTGTTCATGTCTCTGGTATTGAGTTATTTCATGTCCTTCCAGTCTCTCCCTGTGGCCTAGATATTTTTATACTGTAATGCAACTGATATGCTTCATTTTCAATGACAGGAAGAAGTTTTATTTTGATATATCGGATCCACCTCGAGAGTAACAGATTAGAAGATAGTTTGGTGGCTCTGGGATTAAAATATTCACAAACTCTTGATGCTTTCAACCAAATGCTACTTGCCTTAACACAGACATGATTTAAAAATGAAAACAACAGATGTCAAACAAGTAGTACAGACACAAGCTTCTGTCAGATCAGTGAGACAATGGTCAAACAAATAGGACGTTGTCTTTGTGAACAAACAACCTTTGGTATGTGTAAATGTAGTTGCAATGCATGTGTTTTGACTGTTTGTTTCTCGTCATTTCTGGCCAGTGCTGTGATTGTTACACACCTTTGCACAGCGAGCACCTTCTTCACTCTTTTGTCGTGGCTGCCAACATTCTTTAAAGACACTTTCCCCGATGCCAAGGTAAACACTGTACCTTTTCATCATCCTCTTGATCATATATTTGACCTCAAGATTACAAGGGGCCATGAGGCTTAAAATAAAGAAAGACTAGACCTTTATTTAACAAGACTATGAGTCTACAGTAATTCCTGTGGCTCTGTAGGGCTATACACAGGCACAGCAGTGCTCTGAGCTATCTGCTAACACCAGAATGCTAACATGTTCACAAAAGCTAATAGCTAACATGCTGATGTTAAGCAGCCATAACATTTACCAGTTTGACCATCCAAGTTTAGCATGTTAGCATGCTAACATTTGCTAATTAGCGCTAAACACAAAGTACAGCCGAGGCTTATGGGAATGTTATTAATTTTGCAGGTATCTGGTCATAAACCAAAGTACTTGACAAATTTATATTTTGATCTGATGGTGGCACTAGAAGAAAAGTCAGGTGATCACCAAAGTCATTATGACACATCTTCTGTAAAACATGAATGTCTGTGCCAATCCACCTGGAAGATGTAGAGTTTTCACTGGATAAATGAAAACTTTGACCTGTTGGTGGCACAAGATGAAAAGTCAGGGGATCATCAAAGTTGTAAGGATTCATCCTCTGGGGACCATGGATATCTGATCCAAGTAGTTGTCGAGACATTTCACTGAAAAAAAAAAAAAAAGTCAACCGGATGGTTGCGCATCCCAGAAAAAGCCCGTAGGTTTCATCCTGTGGGCACTATGAATATTTCATTACAATCCATCCATGAGATAACAAGATATTTCAGCCTGGACCAAAGTGGTAGACTGACTGACCAACTGATGTCCTGACCGACAATGCCATCCATAGGGCCACGCCGACAGTGTGGCTATAAAACAACAACCAGACAAGTACCTAAAGCACTATGACCTAAAATTTGATGTTCCCTGCTGTTTCTGGTCAAGTTCATTCACGCTCAGAAAATGTGTTGTCCCTCCAGGGTTGGGTGTTCAATGTCATTCCCTGGTTGGTGGCCATACCCTCATCCCTCTTCAGTGGCTGCCTGTCTGACCACCTCATCAGTCAAGGTTGAGCAACTGAGGAAATGATATCAGAATTATTTTTAAATGTAGTTTAATATTGATTAAGCAGCTGTATAATTGCCTTTCCTAACTTCTCTCTCGATCTCCTCAGGCTTTGATACAGCCTCAGTGAGGAAGTTGATGCAGGTACGGTATGTTCCCTGTTTAGTCTCATTGTGTGGATATTATTCCACTCACACAGAGTGTATGAATGTCCTTTTTCCTCGTTACACTTGTACATGAAGAATTCTGTAAGATTTTGATTTATGTATTTTTGTGTGCATTCATCCTTCCGTTAGTTTTTCTCCATGGGTGTGTCCAGTGTGTTTACCCTTCTTCTGTGTGGTAACACCACCTTCCCCTGGGCTGTAGCATTTGTGTCTGCCACCATGGGCCTCACCACCTTCAGCCACAGGTACTGGCACCCACAGTGTCCTCACACTCTATCTCTGGTCTTGTTCAGATCTAAATGTGGTGTTCCACAAGGGTCAGTTTGTCAGTTTTATGTTTTGTATTGCTGTTCTGTTTTGTATGCTAGCTTTATGTGGTACCAGTTGAAACCATTACATTAATTTCCATCGCTATGCAGACAGCACCACATGGCAGCTTCTCTTATGTCCCAATTATGCTGTAAGGCACACCAGGCTCCAGTGAGCTTAACCAGGGAAGACTTGGCAGAGTCTCAGTTTATATATATAGAGACGTGCAGTTTGAAAGTTTGGTCTGCTGTTTGACCCACTCAGTGCCTCTTAGTCACTGAATTTCTTTGTGTTGTGCAGTCTTGCTTCAACCACTTATGGAATATTGCCAAGAACATATTTGTCATGGAAGAGGTCATGCCTGCTAAAAATGGGTCATTAATATGTACTTTAACTCTAAATACAGCTAAATAATTCCACAAAACACTGTAGTTTTTAGCAAACATTTATAATATCACCAGACATATGCTTTAAACTGTGTGTGTATTTCCTTCACTTTATGCCAGAATAATTGCATGATTGCATACTTAGAAAGGGTCTGTAAACACGTGTGAGTGAAAAGCTACAGGGGAACAAGGACATATTAGGTGTTTGGTGTTATAAGACCTTCTAACACTGCATGACCTTACAGTTTGTGATGTTTTTCTTATCTCTTTTCCTGTGAATCTCACCTATGATTTTGTATTTGATTCTATACTTCGTTTGGACATTAGTTTCTTTTTTTCCAATTTCGATTTTTAATTTTGTATTGAAATACAAGTCTCATGCTTGATATTTGTGAAACACAGTAGTTGGTCTCTTAGTTAATGCTTTAAAATGTCATTTAACAATATACTTTAATAGTAGTGTTATGATATTATTTAAGTTTTATATAGTGAATATTTATTAAACACATGATTAATACTATTGTGGTAAAATGATGTAAAAACAAAAACAAAAAAAAAACAACACTTTTCTTATGTTAAAAAATCCCAAAGATATACTACTATTACTCCAATATTTCTAATATGTCTGCAACTGCTAGGCAGGATAAAAAATAGATTCTGTCTCACATTTGTTGGGTCTCTCCTGGGCCAAAGTAACACTATTTTTTAATGAGCTTACTTCCTCAAAAAGAAAATGTTTTTCTTTTTTCATTCAGGTTCCAGACTTAACAATTTATACGAGGAACAATGTAGATACATTCGATGATAGCAGGCTGGGAACAGAATGTAAACTGTCCATGGTACATTTCCCTTGCCACATATATTTTCTCTACGGATGTGTTTCTTATCTTTTTGTGGCTGTGATTTGTCAGGCTAATTATTGGTTTTACTTTGAGGCAATTCAGGACGCGCATAGAGTCAGTTTAGCACCTTATAAGATAAAACAGTTAATGATATGTCTTTTACAGCGGGGTGTCTGTAAATGTTCAAGACCTTGCTCCTTCCTGTGCTGGAGCATTATTTGGTAAGTTAAAAAAATTGTTCCCAAAATTTCTGAAAACTCTTTTTTCATGAATATAAATCCATTTAGCATTTACCTAAATTATATATATTTTTTAACCACAGGTGAAATTTTAATAAAGTTTTAAATTTGACGTGTGTATCTGCATTTCTTTTACAGGGGTTATGAATACATGCGGTGCTTTCTCAGGTGAGACACTGAGAACAAATATCTGTGATGTATCTTTTACCAGCCACTGCTAAATTATTGTTTTTGCCTCTAATAATATATTAAGTGAATATTTCATTGAAATCCCTAAATTCAAACTTTGAGTTGATCCTGTCAGTCATGCTGGCTCCTGTGTGCAATATATATTTCATTAAGGAAGCATGACTGAGTTTTTGTCAGATGAATTATACAGGGAACAGAGGATGACAGTTAGTGGTCCTGTGAAGGGCACGGAGTGGACTGTGACACCTTCTCTGTGGAAAACTGAACTGAACGACCACATGGAAGCTAGTGTGTGCTGTCTTTGTGATAATATGCTATTAATGGTAACTGTGTGTGTGTGTGTGTGTGTGTGTGTGTGTGTGTGTGTGTGTGTGTGTGTGTGTGTGTGTGTTTGTGTTTGTGTTTGTGTTCCTGTGCAGGGGTCCTAATGGTGTATTTCTCGGGGTATCTCATCGAGGCCACAGGCTCGTGGGCGTCAGTGTTCGCCCTCATCACCACAGTCAACCTGCTGGGCCTCTGCACCTTCCTGGCATTCGCTGAGGCCCGCCGGGTCGACATCGACTGTAGTAAGGTGCGCCACCACAACATCCACGTCTAATTCATCAGTCATCAGAGGGACAAGAATGCTATTCCCAAAGGATAGGTGACCTTGGGCGACCAGCAGCTAAGACATTATCCACATTGGAGAACTAGCCAATGGATAACAAGTGACACATGGATAAAGCCTGCATATAACATCTGGGAAACTTTCATTGGCTCTGTGTCTGGTTGAGGAAATACTGCATCAGTTACTGAAGAGCACACAGCAGAGTCCGCACAATGATACTGAAAAATCTTACAGAGCTAAAGTGTTGAATCCTAAAAGAACATGGCTGTGTTAGTGGATGCTCTGGATGAGGTGGAATGGGAAAGGAAACAGGAGAGAAAAAGTCCACACTACCTCCAGGTCCCAGCTTGTGCAGCGGGTGGTGGTCACACAGTTACTGGGCTACCGTTAACGCTTGTGACAGAATGTGTTACTTAGGACTAGAAAAGTCACAGAGACTGTTTTAATCCGAAAGCAGTAGCTCACTTTTTTGGTGTGTATGTGTGCGTGTCAAAGGAGCTGTGAGAGTGATGGACGTGTTAGTCTCAGGAGCTCCCTGACAGCTGTGACAGACCAAGGTGGTGTGTTCTCACCCCGCAGGGATGGGGGAGGCAGTGTGTTTGACGCAGGGTGAGTCCAGCCTCTCATAGCTCAAGTCTTTTATTAGTATGCCCCACTCACCCATCTCTAAGAGAACTGTCTGAGTGACACCTCATTACCCAGCCACTAATTACTTGCCAGGCACTCTAATGTACGATCTGTACGATTTACCTTCTACGGTCCCCATCTCCATGGTTACAAGCTCATCTTATTGTTACAGAGCAGAGGGCAACAAGGCTTTGACTGAGTACATTCTCCCTGATTGTTGACTTGAAGAATAAGTCTTGACTCAGAAGACCAAAGGATAATAATTACTTTTTTTTCTTTATGTGATTGCATGTAATATAAATACCTCACTTAATTATTTTGTGTACTTATATATTTATATGGCTTCAATTTTTTTTTTTTTTGGTGAAAAAAAAACTTAGTTTGATAACAGAAAAATAAAATATATTAGGTTAGATAATAATAATAACTTTGATCATGATGATGGTCATGGAAAATCCTAGTAAGTTATCAAAAATGTGATGCAGTATGGAGAACCCCAATAGACCTGCAAGTCTAGTATCCTCACTTTTGTTGCTTTTCTGACCTGCACTTTCCTGTCTAAGGAGACAGAATTGGTGGAAAGAAACTTGTGCATATAATCATATCCAGCTTTTTTGCATTAAAAGATCCACCCTTATTATCGCACTAAACATCATTGTTAACTAGCCTCTAGACAGGAAAGGATGTCGGTATTTGGGAAGGAGATTGTTACCATTCACTTGTCATGGCGGTTTCAAACGAAGTGTCTTTACACTCTGTCTCATTAAGGCAGTTTTAAATACCATAGTCTCCATGTTACACACTGACATGACGAATGTTGTGGGACAGTGTGGTGGATTAAAAATGATGTCTTGGGTTCATTTCAGTTGAGGAACTGGAGAACATTTGGTGTAATGTTATTACTGCAAAGTATGTAGCCATATAAAGCTAGCTGCATAGTTCTGGCTGAATGTTGAAATGATTGTAGCATTTAGCTTTGGTGGTTTTGCAATTTCAATTTTTACAAAATTAGAAGATTTCATGTCCAATCTAGATGCTTACTTGACATGTGTACCTTAAATCTATGCATTTATTATTTTGTGCCTAATTTAAGCAATGAGAGAACTACAATATATGCTTATTGTGGTCACACAGTGTCATTGATCATTGCTAATACTTTCCTTTTTTTTTATTGCTTTTGTGTCACTTGTCATTGTTATTTACATACAAAGGCACATAAGCTTATGTTTTCTTGGATGTTTTCTATGGGCACTTGGATGTGTATCTTTTGGTTGAACATTTTGGTTTCACAGGTCTAAATTCTGAAATGCCCGCTATGTTTCTTACATTGTCATGGTCAGTGGTTACAACAATATGGGAATAAGAAATTGACTATACTATATAGCATAAACGATATCTGAAATCCGATATTGATGTCATTTTTAATCTGCATATACACTATGATTTATAGTGATTGTACACAAAGTGTATGCCTAGACCTTTCAGACACATAATGAAGTCTACTTACATAAGACCACTGTACAAAATAAGCAGCCTTCAACATTTTTTTCAGCAGTTTTTTTTTTTTTTTTTTTTTGAAACCAATGCAACACATTCCTGAGATGTTTAGCCAGCCTTAGCATTTGTGGATTATTTACAGCTACCGTCATTGCTTGTCTTTTTTTTTCTGTTACTGTGTTGATGTCCTACAGAATGTAAACATCTTCACGATTAATAGCTGGAGGTTTGTTCACTAACATATCTCACTGTAGGTTCCTGAAAGCCTTCTGACAAATAGTTTTTGATAATGTGTAAGATATGTATGATAAGAAAAAAACATTAATGCAAGAAAATGCAGTATTCTAATGCTTTTGAGATCTGTTGTATTTAAAAGCATATATTAACTTTGAATAAAAATATATTTTGTCAGCATTGATGAGCCTCCAGCAATATGTGCATGTATTTTCTCTGCAGTGCCACAGAGAGGCAGCACAGTGTCATTAATGAGGAGAGCACATGGTACCATCTAGCCTCCACACACTTTAAAAATATTCTGTCTGTAGTTTGGAGGCCTTCTCTTATGATCTCTTTTAAAGTTTTCATTGAGATGACTTCCAGCTTACATCAACTATTACCCATAATTACACGAGCATTTTCCTACGCCTATATGCACTACGTACAGGTCAAGAAGGAAAAGGGGTTTTCCACCATGAAACTGAGAACCATTTATCTGTACATCAGTAGCCAATTCTCCGTGTGGATAAGCCGCTGAACAGGTTCTAGCGCAGGTCTGTCCTGTTCACACTATCTCCTGACTACAGACCCAGATCCCAGGTTCAGGCCAGCAGGATGTACGCGGTGGCACCATATGGCAGGATGCTGTGTGCCATGTTGGCTAGCTGGCACTGCCCATGTGTGAATGGCCAGACGCTAGTCAACCCAACCCACTCCTTCTCATGGGACCGAATGGCTCAGGTTGCCATGGAGACCGGTGGCTTGTGGCTGCCGCGTGGCAATGAAAAGAAAGGGAGGGGTCACGAGTGAGTGAAAGTAACAAGTCAGTTAGAAGTCAGCGGAGTGGAGTGAGTTGGCAGCGAGTTTGGCCTTTTAATGCACAGTTCATACAAAAACAGCCATGGTGTGAAAGAAGTGGTCAGCCGCTTATTGGAGTGCTCTCAGTGACACAAAATGGTGCTGTAAAAGCAGACATAATCATGATGAGTGGCCCACTATTTAATTAGCAGAGATGAAACACTGTAAGGGGAGTGTAGAGGAGAGGGGAGATAAACCCTCCCCCAACTTGTCGGCTGGTAGGAGTAACCCAGAAAAGGCAGGCCCCATCAGAGAGCCAGAGATACATGTAAATGAAATAGCCCCATTAATTAGTAATTAACATCAAGTTAATGACATTTCACTGTGTCGCCATCTCATCCTGTGTCCTTCCTCTGTGGTGGCGGGGCTGTCTCTCTGGTCCCTGATCTGAATGCTAATTAGTGCAAAGCTAAAGTGTCATATAGGGCTACCTAATAATATAGAAGCCCAGTTTAAGACTGGTCATTGTGTGGGGAGGATTAATCACTTTGTAGTAATAGATCAGGAGGCATTATAAGTCTGTCATTCCTTAGAGGGCTGTGATATTGAGGGCCATTGACAGGTTTTATGTGCTAATTGCGTTGCGCCCGTTAGCCTAATGTTGGGTTATCCCTTATGACTTAGAACTACTTTTAACCATTCTTCTAGTTTTCCAAATGTATCCAAGAAATATTTTTGTTAAATGAGCATAAAATGGTTTGGTATGTCAAATCTGATTATTTCAGTGTCTTGCATGGTTTGATTGAGTTTGAGGGCCTGGCGGTGGACACAATCTCATATGTTTTGGGTCCCCTCCTGAGTCTAAATCAGCTCTGTGACAGAGGTAATTTTACATGATTTGACTGCAGTCACGCGCAGCATCTCTGTGAAGCTAGATGAAACATGAAGTTATCTCTCTGTACACAGCAGTGTTCCTGGAATGGACAAGAATTTTAGCCCAGAAATGAAGGAAATATATTCACACATTGATGTGCGAGGTTATGTCCTGCAATGCTAAACGGTGCTTTGAAGTCTGGAACAGTTTTATTTTTCTCCATTATAATTTCCTCTTCTTTCCTTGCTATGAACATCCCTCTCTGTGTCTGTGTCTCTTCACTGCTGCCTCCTTTCTTTTTTCTTTTCCTTTCTTTCTTAAATCTATTCTGATACATAATTGACCCTTTAAAGGGATCCCGTGATGCCAAAGCACATCCACCATTAGCCCACCAACACACACACACACACACACACACACACACACACAACCAAATATGTTGATTTCTGTCAATTAAACCCCATCAGCTGTTTGCCTCCTGCTAGACATATGGCCTCTGTTAAATCTAAAGAGCAAATGGAGCCGCCATTGAGAGGGGCATCATTTTAATGGAACCCTGAGGGACAGGACCCACACCTGCGCAATACTAACATTAAACCATGCTCAACCCACTGGCCAGATGAGGATGTTGTTGATTTGTGTGTGCTGTGTGTGTGGGTACATACACATGCCATTTGTTCTTCTTAATCTTAAATCAGCCCCACCAGCAATAGGAAGTCTTTGCAGAACAAAGTAATATCCAGCACTGACAATTTTTTAGTCAAGCTAACATTGCAGTTAGCTGAACCTATAGGTATGTTTGGTTTGAATTCTTCTTTATATTGTATGTTTTCTGTTTCCAGTGACACGCCAGGAAAGGGGCAGCTCAGGCTGTTTTCAGCTTTTAATATTTGTGATTATATAAGTCAGAAAATCAAAGACCAAAATACACTCCATCAATGCAGATCAACTCTCCCCTGCAGTCAGTGAGAATACAGATTTTTTTTTTCTTCCTTATTTTGCCAAATGAATGGTTATAGAGTTCACAGGTGCTTAGTCAGAAACTGAGACAAATAACTGAACAAATGTGTAGAAATATAATTTCAGAAAACATGGTGCTATGCCTTTGGCAGAGAGCATCAGATGCTTTGTTTTAAGAGGACAAATGAAATACTCTCCTAACTGTGTAAAAATGGCACATGGCATATCTTTCCAATTTATCCATAACAAAACAATTTATCGACTATTAAAACAGTTGCTGATTAATTTGCTGTTGATCGACTAATATATTAATTGACTAATAGTTTCAGCTCAGATTTCTATTGGATCATGCGACGTGCAAACACATGCAAAACTGAATTAAACACATACAGTCCATCCCTTGTTATGTTTTGAATCGATTATGATTGGGTGAGCATTTAAAAGTATATTTGCATTGAGGATAAATCAGGTGAAAATCATTTCAGGAATCAATAGTAAAGTTGTTTGTTACAAAAGGGAATGAAAAAACAAGGTTAAATACTCCACCCCATCAGGCCCCCCCACCCCTCTCAGTACCCCTCCATTCATCTGTTCCAGCTCTCCCCAGCTTCACACCGCTCACATCTCCAACACCACCAGATCTCCCCTTTTTTCCATGCTTGCTCTTTTCTAAAGTTTGGCTGTCAATCAGCACTGGCCTCAGGCAACAGGCGCTGATGAAAAGACCCCTGAGACAAGGGGACCCAAATTAGATTTCAATAAGGATGTTGAATATTCATATCAGGGAAACATCTAAAGGTAAACGCTTTTTGATCTCCGCACACAAATATCACTTGTGTGGATTCCCAGGTCCTGGCGCTCTGGTTCTACAGTGTTTTCTCCCCCAGCCTGGTCCAGCCCCGGCCCCGGCCTCGGCTCTGTCTCACTCCTCGGGGGATGTGGTGGAATAATGATGATGGAGCTACAAAGGAGAAAAAGAGCGATAATGAATGTTTATACTAAAGGGACCCAATAGAAAGGGCATCCGTACTAAGTATTCAGTAATTAGTATTTAGCAGAAGTTGATCGCAGAGTGCACGCGTTCTAACACGCAGACACACACACACACACACTTAACACACATACAGCCAGGGCAGAATCACTGAGGCATAATCATTTCCTGTGTAAACTTTAGACAGGGGAACCTCCCTTGACAGCAGTAGTCAAAACACAGTTTCATTTCTGCTGTCAACATGGTCACATTATTTTTATAATTGAGTCCACTTTGGTTCTTTTTCCCTAAAATATCAACAGAATTCACAATGTGGTTGTTGTTTTTTTTTCCTGAATATACCTGTGTCATACTTATCCCTTCATGCAATCTTAAACTGATGTCTCCTAACCTTTTTTTTGGTCTTCCCTTGATGTGCTTTTTGCTTGCAAACTGTGCTTGTTATGAAAACATCTAAAAAGGCCGACATCCTCCTAATACCCTGAAGAAATTGCCATCACATCCATCTTTGTGGAGATGGAAATGATGGAAATGTGTGGGGATGGTGGAGGATGGAGGGGGATGCTGCTTTGGTTGAGGGGGGGTGCCTGAGGCTCTTTTCCCCACAGAGTCCACTCTGCTCTGGAACACACTATGAAGTGAGTCCCGAAATGAGACCAAAGGATGGGAACACCATCTCTTCTTCTAATAGTCCACGTCAACTTCTATCAGAAATAATGAGTCAAGAGCGACCATGATAGTCGCAATCGAACAACCGTGGCTCCTGATGCAGGGAGACAAGCCAACCCGTCCTTCAGCAGAGCTAGAAGAAAAGAAAGCCGCTCTCATCTTACATTATACTCTAGTTATTTCTCTCATTCTGTGTTCCTCTCAAACCCCCCCCCCCCACATGATGGTCAATCCATTGCCAGGCAATCTGGTCCGTGATGTTGTTCACACCTCCATCGAGCCAAAAAAAGAAAAAAAAAATCTTTGACAAGATATGATGACTTGCCCAGGTGGTGAGTTTCACTGGTTGGTCTTGCGGGTGAGGGCAGCGGCCCAAGGTGTGTGTGTGTGTGTGTGTGTGTGTGTGTGTGTGTGTGTGTGTGTGTCTGTGTCTGTGTGTCTGTGTGTGTTTGTGTCTGTGTCTGTGTGTGTCTGTGTGTGTGCGCGCGCATCTGCCCACACTATATGATGGTGTGTTTACCCGAGGCCCTGTGTTGTGGTGCTGTGATGCTGAGTGTCACCCTGCTCCGGCCTGAGCCCCGTAGCCAGAGAAACCAGCTGTGAAACTGACAGGTTTGTCTTCTGCACGCACCTACACTCTTTCTTCCCCTGCACGCACGCACACACACTGATCCATGCACATGCAACCAAGTACACATAATGAGGCACACATACAGACACAAACACTTTCATGGCCTGAGGTTTAAGTACACATGCACACACGAGCCACCCCACATCCACACATATCCACAGACCATCACACAAGCTGCAGGCAGTCTCTCTCATGCCAGCTACAAACAAAGTGCAAAAGGAATATGCTTACAGAGCTCCAATATATACTGGCTAGTCATAACCTGAACACATTTTTACAATTTGATGAAAATCAGCATAGATATTGCATAAACAAGAGAAATTTGTTTAAAACTATATTTTCCATCAACATACCTCATAATTTAAGCAGTGAACTATGCTTTATTTTCATCAACATTGATTTAACAAGTTATATAATCTAAACAAGCTATATAATAACAAAGCAAATGTATTTAATGTCTTTCAAAATCAGTAACAAGATAGATTAGAAGCCAGTGCCTCTTACTCAAGAAAACAAAAGCCAATTAAATTATAATCAAAGTAGTTTAAGGTGCTATGAGTGCAAATACAGCTCAATTTCTATTATTAAAGTCTTTTTATAATCTGTTTTATCAACAAAGACAATGACCACTGAGAGACAAAACACTGAAAGTCTTGCTACAAATATTTTTACATGTATGTCAATTATTTTAAAAAATAGATTTTTGTCTTTTGATTATGTGCAGCTATTGTAAATTTATATCTCCTGCAAATAAACCAGACAGCATTTAAAACACAAAGGAGACAACACAACACATAGAACTGTATTTTGCATTGGTTTAAGTAACCTTGGTAAACTCAATACATTCTAAACTAAAGAGTCCAGGTAACATTTAATTAGGAATTGAACCTAATAAACTGTAGAGTGCTCATAAATGTTGACAAGGACAAGGATTTTCATGATCAAATATGGCTCCATCCTCCCATGTGAATCCATTAATCTTCCAGAATACACATGTAGGTTTGCATGAAGATATGTAGACCATACGTGAACATGTGTAGTCTGTATCATGTAGGTCAATGAGGACATGCAACACTGCCACAAGCATCTGAACTTGTGGTCCATCCAGGAAAAGCTGATGAGTTACCCTCAGGAGATGCTGCCTTCTATGGCACCTTCCCCCACACCTGACACACACCTAGTGTGCACACAAACCCTAACACACACACACACACACACACACACACACACACACACACACACACACACACACACACACGTGGACTTTGACACACAGTAGTGAAGGATGCCATGTGTATCCAGGTGTCTGGCTGTGTTGTAGCACCCTTCAGATGTCACAACGACAGAAATCAGTGTTCTGACCAGAAAGTCTGCAGGCAGGATGCGTGTGTTACCGTGCCACGTTTGTGTACATGAATGTGTCTGCGGTGGTGCATCTGTGCACACATTTGCATGTGTGTACTTTCTATTTGTGCTTGTGGTTTCTTATTCCTAGAGGGTGGGGGTGAGAAAAACAAGTGAGAAAACAGCAAAACAAGTTAAGAGACAATGAAGAATCCAACACTGGCACCTGTTTCCCCTGGTGTGGAGGGTGAAGAATCCACCTTGGAAACTACTATGCTTTGTCCTTCGATGCCTGCCTCTAATGATGCCACTGATAATTCTATCTCTAGATATTTCAGTCCAACAGCACGCAATATATCACCTTTATCTCTCCTGCTAACCCTCCATACACATGCTCCCTTCCAAACACACATGCACACTTTGTTTTTTTTCGTTTTTTTTTTTTTGGGTTCAGTTATGTGGCCAGATGTCCAAGTTGACATAGCGCTTAAGGCGTTTGACTGGATGAAACAGTGCATTGGCTGTGGGTAAAGAGGGATTAAAACAGGGCCTGAGGCACTTGTGGTATATTGAAAACATCCTGGGCTGCTTTGTATGGAGATTTGCATACATTCGGGTTTGTGCGGCGATGGCCCATCTGCTGAAGTGTATTGTCCCCAAACAACAAAGTGTGTTTAAATATTTCACATCTCCATCTACTGGGACAGAGGTACATAGAAATACGTGGAGAGTGAGTGAGAGAAATAGAGGGAGATGAGGTGGGGTAGAAAAAAAAAAAATAACAAAAAAAGGAACTAGTAGATTGGCACAGCTTTGAATTTGAACTGCTCCCAAATGTGCCTCAGTCAGAGCCACAGTAAATAACACCATTGCCGGCCAGGATCAGGAAGATGAGAATCTAAATATAATATGTCGTAAATCTGAATCCTGGTGGAAAACATAGTTGTCTGAATACAGAAATGAAGATGTGAAATGTATGTTTTGTCCATCATATGGAACTATGATTGTGTTCAGAATAGATTTTGTTCACACACAATTTAACAAACAACTTTACATTTCACTTTTGAAACTTTGAGCACATTGTAGTCTGTATCATGAAATACATTAACACTGGACGCTGGACATCTTTACCTAATATTAATAGATTTGTTGTATAATGTATGAGGTGCTAAGTTAACTACGAAAGATGCTGACGATGTTGATAGAATAAAACTGGCAAAAATCCATAGTAGACAGTTTGTTACAGACTGTTCCAGTATTAAGTTATCATCCCTCTGACCCAAAACCTCTTTATTGTATTAATGTCATAACTCTGGATTTCTGTGACATTTAATGACACTGTAAAATTAGATAATTACTGTAATATATCTGTGTACTCATGCCTGTGTCTGAGGTCAGAAACATAAAAATTAATAAGGAACAAGTGGGAGAAAGGGGACAGAGAAGAGAAATTAAATGAGAGTGAGTGTGTGTGTGTGTGTGTGTGTGTGTGTGTGTGTGTGTGTGTGTGTGTGTGTGTGTGTGTGTGTGTGTGCGCGTGCCACAGAGTTTGAAGCGGCAAAGATGGCAAAAGTTAGTTTTATTAATGCAAAGAGAACACAGTCTGAAGTTACTTTGACATCCAATGTTTATGCATCCTCTTTCGATACCCCCTGCATTTTTATTTTCACTCTCCTCTCCCCGTGTGTCTTTCATTTCAACCAAAACACACATCAGTTGAGAATCATGCTCAGGGCAGTGCACGGTGGATGGAACAGTGAGTTGATTTAACGACGGGACGGTTTGTGTGTAGGCTGGACAGCCTGGTGCAGCCTCCGTCTTCACAACCCATGCACACACACAAACCCATGCACACATCTACACGTACACACACACACAGACAGACACACACACACTGACACCAAATATCTGAAAAAACAGCCAAGATGGACGTGAGGAACATGTTGCCTGCATGGGGGAGGATTTTGGAAAGAAGAGCGTGGTCAATCTGTTTGTTTCTCTGCCACATCCAAGAAGAGTGATAATTTCATTTTCTTTCATTATTTTCTCCCTTTTATTTTACTCCTAATGTCAGATTTTGAAAGCTGCTGAGGTTTATGATCAAGAAAAAGAGGCTATCAGGCAATGATTTTTTTTTCTTTATTTTGGGACAAAATGTCACTCATTCTGCCTCTTGTTCCCACACAGTGAAACATCGAGACAGCAATACACACAAACCCCTTGGTGTTACCTGAACCTGATACCTCTGCCTTGTCTCGCTGCATCTCCCTCTGTCTAATCATATCTCAGAGGCCAGTTCATTTATGCGAACCATCGAGTCATAGAAGGTCACAGTTGGAGAGTCTGTGAAAAAGTATAACAGACACACATTAACCCCCATTTAATCAGGATTACAGAGAACAACCAAGCATTATTTAACACACATAACAGAGCATGACAGCAGTAGCGAAATATGGGACACACATACACACACACAAACACAAATCCAGCACAATCAATTTAATGGTGTGCATTAGTTAACTGCCAAATGTTGGGCTTTTTATGGCAGGATCACCCGTCCCTTGAAAAGATAAATACGGTGCACAGATCCCAGTAATTACAGCAATCCCCTTACAGCACACAGAGACCGTCCTCACTCACCAGCCTCTCTGGAGGACTGTCACCCTGTAGATTAAGTCATTTAGGACAGTTTTAGGGCACTGGGGTGACCAACAGAAGAGAAGCTGGATGGAGAAGAGACAAAAGTAGGGAGAGGGATGGTGTTAATGTGTTTTGTCTTTACAGTATTTTGGGGGAGGGGTTGTAATTGTACAAAAGACATGTAGACACAACATAAAAAATGCACAGATTCAGACACAGTCAAATGAGTGTTGAGACACTTGTGATATATGCTGCACATAGGCAAGCACGTGGAATCTGATCTCTCATTGTGGCGTCTGTAAACTGCCCCTGAATGTCTGAAGTTATGTTGCCAAGAAGCAAAAGCCTTCCAGCTAATGAATTAATGAAAGGGAACTTCACTTTACAATCTAATGCAATTCAATACATCAATGCTGCACACTATGGACACCTCACTGACATAGTCTCAACAAAATACTGTATTTACTATCTTGAGCTTTGGATTGCGTTGAATTAAGCTATAAAAGCAACTTGAAGGTGCCATGTGGAGTTTCTTTTTAAACAAACAAAATTCTGGTTACAGTCAGTGTCTCCCTCTAAAATTTATTGTGTGTATCCTTCAGGCCTAACAAACATGCTGAGGGCAATTGCATCCTCATAATATATGCAAAGCTTATTTTCTAAATATTTTAAATCAGGCTTTGTTTATATCCATGTGTGCTAGCTTGTGGTCTTCTTCTTCACTGCCTTTGATACGCTTCTTCGTGTGTTAAAGCCGCCAACTGTCAATCAGCAGAACAGCAGAAACCAGTGGCGGGAATGTGTATCGCGTCACCCGCCCACATGTTCACACAATCCTCTGCATGATACAAGCAAACCAGGGGATCCACTCGTAATAGCATTGCTCCATAGCACTCGCTGTGGCCAAAAAACTGCACAGGGTAACTCTAAAGAAAAGGTTGACATTTTATTAAGTCTGTCCTAAAACAATAGTCGGGTGACCATATGAGCACTGAAACGGTTTTTGCTTGTTCTTGTATCATTGTTGCGGTTGCATACTGGCCATTAAGAGACTGTTTCCCAACAGGCTTCCAGTGTAAGTGATGGGCAAAGTGATGACAAAATCCAGTGTCCTCTTTTTGTGCAACATTTAAATTAAGCTAATGTGAGACTTCAGCAGTATTTGTTAGACAAATAAAGTGGATATCTTTCAAAGTTACAGTCATTTTAGTACAAAATTCCACCTCTATGGTAATATTCCTGTACACTGCAGCTCAAGGAAAGATGTTGCATTTAACAGGTAAATGCAAATAGAGGATTTTGTACTGAAAAGGCCATAACTTTTGAAAATACTCCCTTGATTTGTCAACTAAGACTTCTAATGCCTCATATTAGCTTTGGCTGAACTTAAGACTGAAAGACTGTGGCTTTTGTCGCCATATCTTCCATCGGAAGATTCTCTTAATGGCCAGTACAGAGCAAGAACTGTTTCAGTGTTCATATGGGTACCTGACTTTTGTTTTAAGATAGAACTCCATAATATCAACCTTTAGTTCCATTTCTACAGGTTGTTGTGTCCAGTCATTGTATGCAGTTAACTGACAATATTGTGATATAAAGGCAGAGTCTTCTCTCTAGAAAAGCTTGCAGCAAACAGCATTGATACACTCCTTTCTGGTATAGACCACAGTCAGTTTAGACTCCTTAGGATGCCTCGACTGTGTCCGTGCACGCAGATTTGAGTTAAGTGTGCGTGTGTGTGTGTGTGTGTGTGTGTGTGTGTGTGTGTGTGTGCAAAGGGTAGCGATGGGTGCAGTTTAGTAAAGGGAGCTGAGTAAAGCCTTCAGGCCACGGGGCAATTGATGTCCAGTGAGTGGCTGAGGACCACTAACTCACAATGCTTTCTGTCTGCATCTAAAACTCTCATTAGTTTAAGTGTGTGAGAGTTCTCTGCTGCTGCACTTTCCAGACCTCACAGAATAGGGGAGGGCCAAAACCCTCTCAGATGGCTTTCACATCTGGATAGGCATGCAAGGAGGCAAACGTGCATGTCTGCAAGCATGCACGTTTGCCTCCTTGCATGCCTATCCAGATGCACGCACATTTACACAACACTACATTTGTACAAACATTTTAGTCCCTCTGCCTCTTTTTTTCTTTATTTTTCTTGCAGCATTTCATGGACATAACCATGAGCATGCAGCTTAACATCAGGGCCTAATGAGGTCTGAAATATGAGCGGTAAACATTTGTATGGACAGATGTGGATTAATGTTCATCTTTTCTTCTAGCCAGAGATTAAACCTGATTTAGTGCCTAACAGGTTTTAGCTTTGTTTTTTTTATATTTGATTACAGAGAGACAGAAATGAGGAGATGAGGTAAATGAGACAGAAAGAGAAACAAAGGAAGAAAGCAGAGCGATTGTTTCTCTACTTATGGGGATGTTGCCAGAAGAAGCCAGACAGTGAAAGTGGAGGGAACAAAAAAAAAAAAAAAAAAGCCGGATTGGATCTAAGGGGAGTCAGAGGGAATCGTCAGATGCTCCTCATTTCTGTTGTGGGTTGCTGAAGTGAAGGAGGAGAAATTTGAGTCACAGGGACGGAATCAGAAATGTCAACAGATTGAGTCAGAGCAGAGCTGGGACCGTCTGGAAGGAGCGAGTATCAACACTGACTGAGGAGCATGCAAGAAATTGGGACCGTCACTGGGCTAATGGCAAAATTATTGGACATTTTGTGTGTGCGAGTGTGCATGTGTGTGTACATGTTGCATGGGGGCGGATGTGGGATTGGATTAGTCTGCCGTCTATAATGAATGGTTAATGTTAGTCGGGGAAAAAATGAATACGGTCACCATCTGCTCGATCTAAGTCTGTGTTCTGTGTGTGTGTGTGCGCACATTTGTGTGTATGAGAATCAAGCAGACGCACACACAATTTGCTCTTGGAGAGGGATTTGGAAATATGGAATGGAAGAAAAGGGAGGGAGGAAGAAAGAGAGGAGGAGGCAGCTAACAGAAGAGAGACATGCAACAAAAACCTGCACAAAACTGGAGAAAGAGACAATGACGGTGATAGAAAAAGAGAGACAGAAATGGTGTTTATGTGGGCAACATCATATGCGTTTAGATGCAGATATAAGTGAAGACAAATAGGGCACAAGTCATGAATTCTGTCAGGCTTCTCAAGTAGCCTGTGGCTGCAAACACACATTCACAGATACAGCACAAACATTACGAACAACAAAACAACGCTATAAAGAAATAGAACATTTTTTTATTACAAATACTGTAAAAGAAATCGACAGCTAAACTAAAGCTGTAAAGCTGGTTATTCTTAAAGTTAGGTGGAGGACTTGCTGGAGAAAGGAGAGATAGATTAGGCAATGACTGCAATAAAACTACTATGTTTTGTGGCAACAGCTTCTTCTGTGTAACTTCACCAACAGAAAAACAGAACACTGAGCACAATTACTAATGGTAAGCAAAGTGCACAGTGTTATGTTCCTCCCACATAAAATAAAGAACAGGATACGAAATGCATACAGTACTACAGTATGTAGTTAGAAGGAATTAAATTCAGCAAATCATCCTGATAAACAATAGTAAGATAATGCGAACTGCAAAATAAATCTTCATAACAATAAATCTCTTCCTACACTATAGGTACATCTTAAAGAGCATGTTAAAGCTAAGAAGTATTCCGATCCTTTCCTTGGGTAAAAGTAGCAATACCACCATGAAAAAGTACTCCATTACATGCAAAAGTGCATTAAAGATTTTTAGAGCAGCAATGATTAGTCAACTAGTAATTAGCAGTTTTTTGATAATCGATTGATATCTTAAGTAATTTTTAAACAAAGATGCCAAACATTTGATGTTTCTAGGTTCTAAAATGTGAGAAGTTTCTGCTTTTGTTGGTCCTAAATTATAGTTAATTGAATATTTATGGGTCTTTGGACTGTTGGTTGGAGAAAACAAGACATTTGATTATGTCATCTTGTGCTCTAGGATATTGTGAGGGGGATTTTTCACAGTATTCTGATCTTTTATTGACAAAAGAAGGAATCGATAATTAAGAAAATAATCAGCAGATTAATTGATGCTGAAAATAATTTTTAGTTGCAGCCCAAAAGATCTTCCTTTCTTTTCATTGGATTATTCATGCAGTAACATCTAAGAGACATTTTAATGTTGAGATTTAGGAGCCAGTTCTGACAACTGCTCATGCTATTGGGTAGTTTAATAAACAACAATTTATCATATTTACTGAACTGATGTAATGTTTTGTATGTTTCATATTTCATTACTTAATTTTAACATGTAGTGAAAACGAAGTATTAAGTATAGTATAATGGAAATAATGCAAGCAACGTAAAAGTACCCTTAAAGTTGGAACTGAGTAATATTTACTTATCATCAATGTAGATACACTGTGAAGAATTATTAACCTTTTTTGTCAGTTCAGTATATATGTTCCAGAGCCTTAAGTTGGGTCCCACATACACTGTATAATTGCAAAGAGTTCAGTATGAAATTAAAAAAAAGTGTGAGTGCTGAGTTATGTGAGATCCAATTAACAGTTTTGAATGGATGAGCAGGAAAATTTCAGTTTGAATAGTATGACTTAAAATTTATGTCCTCTGTATCTATTACTAGACTACCCTTTGAATAAACAGTAACAGTATTTAAAGCTTTAGGGGGATTACAAGTGTTGAGGATACCAGAACAGTATCATCCCCGGCTGTGCTCACACATAAAAAAAACACACACACACACACACACACACACACACACACACACACACACACACACACACACACACACACACACACACACACACACACACACACACACACACACACTCTCGCCCACCTACACGCCAACCCAGAACAAATGCATGTCCGTTATTTTTTTGTCTGTGAACACATCACATTTGTCTTCAGAGTTTAAAACACAGAAGCCCAGCACTTTTCATGCATCATCGTGCTCTCGGGTTGCCATGACAGAGAGGAACTGCAGCACTGATAAAACATTTGTGATACATCTCTGAACACTGGGTTGATAAGTAAATACAGCCTACATCGATAATCCTCATGTCACTATGCGCTATGTATTATGCAGAGAGCACACACACATGCGCGCTCACACACACACACACACACACACACACACGCTTGCACACTGCCAGGTTGTGATTAAATTCTCTGTGGCCTATGATCCGTCACTAAATCTTTGCAATTTTCATTTTATGCAGCTTTAATATGGATCATAGTTGCTCTCAGAGAGCCCCATCTCCTAATCTGGAGCAATCTGAGTTGAGCCTGCCTGGGTCATCAGATGACACTAGGCCAACCAGTTACAGTCAAGCAGCCAGCAAGTCAGCAACAAAGCCGCTGTGCAACCAGTAGGCCCACAACACCATGAAACAAGAGAAGTTTCAGATATTCTAGAGGATTTTTTTGTGAAACAATTTTGCAGATTCGCAGCAGCTGTTCATTTGTATAGAAACAACTAAGAAAAGATCTGTGGTTGTATGACATCAAATAAAGAAAACACAAAATACAGAAAAATGCTATGATTATGACAATTTTGCAGAAAAAGGAGATTTGAGTGAATAAAAGAGAAACAATGTCAAAGCTATACATGTGCATAGATATAGATCTTGATCTGGTTGTGATGTGATGTGCCTGGCTGAGTGTTTGTGCAGAGGTTGAAGTAGGTGGAGGGAGGGGAGGGGCTGAAGGGTACACGTTTGTCGAGGTCATGGAGCTGCAGTGTGCTTAGGGTGGGGCATTGTGTCGTGCCTGCATCAGGGCGTGTTAGACGCACATGCATACAGCATATTTTCATGATTTTCAGTACCTGCAAGCACACATACGACCACAGATGACCCTGTTTTTCAGAGCATTGGAGGGGCCATAAGAGGATTAAGTAATTAAGGCTACACTGTTAAAAAATGTGTATTAATATGGTAATGCTTAGATCCAGGAAATCCAAACACACTGTACGATCTCTCTCAAAATCATGTAACTGTTTGTGTCAAACTGTAAAAAGATACAGTTATGTTATTTCCTATATAGTCTAGTGGCAGATGAAGTAATTTGCATGTTGGTGTTTCGTTTTTCTCAGCCTAGATTTAACTGTCGTGTCAAAATACAAACGAGTAACCAGCTGAAGTGTTGGACCAGGAGCAGGCACCCTTCTGGTACTTGTGTAAATAATACTGCTTCTGATGGACGAAAACCCACAGACTGAGCAAAGCAAATGCTAGGTTTAACTCTCTCTCTCTCTCTCTCTCTCTCTCTCTCTCTCACTCTCACACACACACTAGCACATACACACTGCTTTGTATTATGTTTTCTTTGCTTCATTTCTGAAATACTTAAGTTACTGTAGAGGAATCCATCTCAGTGTGGGTATTATTTCTTCAGATGATTTTTGCTACTGTTGTTAATGAGGAGCAGAGAGTGAGAATGTAAGAGGGAGAGTGAACATCAGGGGAAGGGGGTCACCCCACCACCTCAGCCGGCTTAATCCTCCCAGTGGCAGACGGCAAGACCAGTTAGATATCAGGAAACCCTTATGGACATATTTAGAGTGCTACTTTGACAGAGACACCTTGGTGGCCACACATAACATTTATGTGAATATAGTAGGTATGATGAACGACTAAAGCAGAAAAAGTCAATGCTTTTTAAATAATTTATTGTATGTTATACAAAGCTGGCATAAGTTTAGGTTGCCCTCGTAGCTTTTAGGCTGTCCTTTCAGTTTACCTCAATTAACCTTATGGCCTTTTGATATGCCATTAAATGTCTAATTTGATTTCATCTTTTGTATATTGGTCATGATATAGTTTATCCTCCTGACTTTTGTTGTCCATAATCCGTCTATTATCTGTCTAGGGTTGTTCCTCTAACAAATCCATCTTTGCTAACACCCAGTATTACATTAAAATGTAATACCAAACACCACGACCAGTGACATCCAGCCCTCTAAACTCCTACACTTTCTCTTCAACCTGTGCATTTATGTTTGACAAAGCCTCAATGGATAATTCTGGTGAAATTCTACACTGTTTTTGATGTCAACAAATCCCATAAAAGCAAAAGACAACAATTAATTGATCCCACTGATAAGCATTGCTTGTGTACACACCAGTGAGTTACACTGTTGCACTGGGTGACATGTTCCCTTCTTAAGATGAACATGGGCACTGTAGTTTCTTTTCAGTCAGTGTCACATACGCCATCCTGCTACTGTAAATTCTTGCACACCAAATCCACAGCTGAAAACAGTCCCCCACAAATGCACTTTTGTTAGCCCCTGTTTAACATTAACTGAAAACTATAGGGCCCATCTGCTGAAATTATTTAGCCTTATTTAAAAAAAAAAAAAAGCATATATTCATGACCCTTTTTTAAAGCTTTACATCCTAGATAGGAATGAATGGGCTTGATGCTGAGTGCCACAGACATATGTAGGGACGTCTAAACAATTAAAACATTGGTGGTTTTTCATGGAATTTGATGTCAGTGAGAAAACTTCTGAATATAACAAGCCTCATCTGTTAAAATATTGACAACTCATATCATTATTAATCCCATTTCCCATCCAAGCAGGTCTTCATTACTATAAAAAAAATGACACAAACATGTCAAATCATAAACTATGCACAACAGTGCTTTGTGGCATACCAGCAGTATGGTCTTAATACCAACAAACTTGTCCCTCTCTGTGCTGAGACATTCAGCTTCCTGTCTGCCTGTCAGAAAGTGGACAAGTGCAGGTTCACCTCAGTGAACATGATTAAATCACACAATAACCTCCTTCCCCTTATCAAATCCTCTTAAGCAGGCTGTATTACATATCTGCCAAACAAAGAAAACTCAATCAGAACAATCAACCAAGCCAGGCCCACCAGCTTCTCTGATCCCATTGCGTGATTAAAATGAAAATGGAGCCGTGACATTACCAGAAATCCCATGTTCACCTTATAAGGAAGATCAGAAATCTGTGTGTGTGTGTGTGTGTGTGTGTGTGTGTGTGTGTGTGTGTGTGTGTGTGTGTGTGTGTGTGTGTGTGTGTGTGTGTGTGTGTGTGTGTGTGTGCGTGTGTGTGTGCATAAAAGGGGGATAATATAAATGTACCCTGTGTAATTCCCTTGCTTGGCTCACAAAACACTGTTTTTTATTGTTTGCAATATTAATAGAAGAAAGATTACAATTGATGCGATTGGATTAATAATATTTTGCATTTCCATTCCCAAAAAGTAATAAATTAATTTGTTTATGAGCAGCGTGTTTTGAGGAAAACATGTTTTTATTGTGTGGCATGGCAGCACGGAAGCACCTGTATGAACATGTTTAATGCAAAACAGCAACACAAAGGTCCTGCTGTTACAAAATGTTAACAAATCAGGCAGTAAGGCATGATTTTAAACATTAAATACAAATCAGGCATACTTTACATTTCAGCAAACCATGTTCCCTATCATAACATAGTTTCGAGTAGGGCTGGATTTACTGGTTATTTTCGCTATTGATTAATGGGCTGATTATTTTATTGATTAATCGTTTTGTCAATAAAATGTCAGAAAATCATGAAAAAAGCCTGTTACAATTTTCCACAGCCCAAGGTGACATCTCCGGATGTTGTGCTTTGTCGGACCAACAATCCAAAACTCAGACATATTCAGCTGACTGTCATCTTCACAGTTCAGAAGCTGAAACCAACTTATGTTTGGCATTTTTGCCTCGAAAAAGACATTTTAAAAAAATCATTCGAATTCAAAGTTGTTACCAAGGAACTTTCTTTCAATCAGCCATTGATTAATCAAATAAATGTTGCATCAATTCACAGCATGAAATCAACTTGCAGACATTTGAAGCCTAAATTAGGCAATCCATCACATTTCGTCTCCTTTATCTTTAGCTACCGCCCAGATAAAACACATTGCTTGCCAAAAAATATGAATCAACACTGCCAAATTATGTTGCGATATTGGAAAAAAAAAGAAAATTATGAATCTTAAGCAAGTTTCAAGTCTCTGCAAATAGATATTTCTGATGTGTTGAAATTACCAGAAAACAGGAGGCTGCTAACAACTGCTAACAACGGTTTTTGAATTTTGATAAGCACTAATCCAAATGTAAACATGCTTTGTTAGTTTATGGCTGAAAACATGCAAAACCACGTAACATGCAAAGTCACCATCATGGTCTTATGATGAAGTACGCCTATGTTTTGTGTGTGTGTGTGTGTGTTAGAGACTCCTGGGCGGGCTTACAGTAAGAAGCAAGCTTCACATTACTGTTGCTCCAATTCACTTCCTGGGATAATCCTTAACACAACAGAGGGAACGGCAGGTGACCTGGACCAAGAG
The DNA here is from genome assembly GCF_016859285.1 of Xiphias gladius. NCBI lineage: Eukaryota > Metazoa > Chordata > Actinopteri > Istiophoriformes > Xiphiidae > Xiphias > Xiphias gladius. The sequence goes on along the minus strand of NC_053417.1, from coordinate 18,585,228 downwards.
AGATACAGTATGGGACTCCATTAACAAGCCCTCTCACCCCAAAACACAAACACACACACACACACACACACACACACACACACACACACACACACACACACACACACACACACACACACACATATATATATATATATACACAGATACTCACACACAAAGAGCCACCCATTCATAAATAATATCAATATGATCCTCCCTTCACCCATCACTCCTTCCCTCCGCTTTATCTGCACTCCTCTATCCTAATTCTGTCTCCTTCTGCACCTCCTCAGCTCTTAGTGAAACATATTGTAGCCCTGCTGCCCCGAGATGATGGAGTGTCATTCATCCACAGCCCCAAAGTCATCTCCTCCATTAACAGCAGTGTCTAATTAAACCTGTAAATGACAAACACATAGACACAAACAGAGGCCATGCTCTAATGGCCCGCTGTAGTAGGAGACTGATGGGCAGCTGTCTCTTGTCCATCCTCAGTGCAGATCAACCTTGAGACAGGAGACCTGGGGGACGGCTATTAGACCACTGGGATCATACCGGAAGGTTAGCAGAGCATTGATAATGAATGATTAATATACAGTAGCCTGGCGGTCAGATAAGCTAATTGATTCATTAATTGAGAACAATATTGTCTTTTAACAAGGTGCTGCTTTCATTGCAGTGTTTGGTATGTCTCACATATGATTTAATCTCTTCCCAGATATTCATATAAGCAAAACAAAAACAGCAGGGGACAGCGTGGAAACAAACAAGAGGTGTTTTTCTGTTGTTTGACTCAGAACCGAAAACAATTGGAGAACAGTAACTGTCTCTAGGGATCATATCCGGCATTATTATCCTCTTATTTGCATTCTATGAAAAAAGAATAACAAGGTAGCAATGTTGTGGCTTATCTAGAGCTCCTGTATTAACCACTCCGGCATTAGCATTAGCAGCCTAGAGTTAACTCCTTCATGTAGCTCATAATGCTACATAGAGCGAGGGTGACAAAAATGAAAAACCTTGAAAGTCACTCTTTCTTACCGAGCAAGAACAAGAGAGAGATAGCTTTACTGTGCATAATATTTTTCCTGAAACCCCACCTCTCCCCACAATGCAGTGTCTACTTGTTTCTGGCTTTCTCTTTCAATCACCATCCACTCTTCTATCACGGTGTCCTGAAGAAACCTCAGTATATTAAAAAAAAAACATAACAAAAAAAACAAAAAACGCTCAAATCCATTTCCATATTAGTATGAAAATGTTAGAATATTTCAGAAGAATTATCCCTTCCAAAAAACAGCATAAAACCCCTCTTATTCCTGCTAATCCTTCAAAGACTGTGATATTACCTGATAGGATTGTACACTGTGAATACTAGCAACAAGACATGCTGAAAATAATGTAAGCAGGTCCCCATTGTAGAGATTAGAGTGAGCATGTCTCTCTCCCAATTTATCTCTTCCCTGGAATGTAAAGCCTCGTTTTCTCTGGATTCCACCCTCTCTTCCTGTCCTCTTTCCATACTGAATCATCAACCAACTGGAGGCTAACTTCATCCCAAAGTTTACAGAATTTCTGCTCAATGACCCATAAAAGCCTTGTTTGCCCAATAAAGTAACTCACTCATTTAGTTGTGTTTTGAGCTACGAAACCATCTTCAGGGTAATGCTGGGATGTGTTAGAGCGTTTTCCCATGGTCTGGACCCCTACACGTGTTGAGTATTTTGAGTATTTCGAGTTTTGCGGGATTTGGTGTTGCACACCTTTCAGGCCAAGAGTGCAGGGTACACTAACATGATATGCGTGTAAGGAGTGGAAATGAAACATAATGCTTCAATATCCTACCAAAATATGAAGCTGCAGGCTATAAAAAGCTGATAAATTATGAAATCAGTAAGTGTTCTTACTTAACGTACTGTCATAATTAGGTTGATGCTGCATGTGTCTTATTGTACAGTAAATACACAAAAATCTTCCAACTCGTATGTATGTTGCATTATGCCATATGCAGATATGAGAAATAACCTGACGATAAAACTGTTTAAATAAAAATGTAAGACAATTATTAACACTAACAGACACTAAAAGTTGTGTAACTTCACCAAACTACAGCAGTCTACAGGCAGCAGGAATGAGAAGTGGCGTCCACAGGTTAACAACCTAATAGGCTGACAGGCTAACAGGCAGTCTACTGTCTGACTCTGCCCTGAAGCTCCCGAGCGATCTCTTCACCATTCTTCGGCCCACGGGTTGCAGCTCAGCGTGTACGGGAAGTGTCGAAGGCGGTGAGTATGTATGAGAGCTGGTATCAGCATTAGTCCTGCTGAGTCGAGCGTATGGGTTTTTACAGTTTTGTAGTATTGAAAGGTCTCAGCTGTGAGTGCATACAGTCCCCTAGTCCCCAGTAAGTCTCAGTCAGTCACCAACACTCTGTTTGAGCAAGCTAAACTGTCAAACAGTACTCAAGTGAGTTTTTAACACTATTTAGGGATGTAATACTTTCATTTATATGGCTGATAAGAACACTGGTATTTTTTATCGGAAACATATAAAAGCTGAATAGGCGGGAGAAGATGAAAGCTTTTGACAATGTTGGACAGACAGTTGGACTGACTGATGTACACTAAACCACATCGCACTGTAACAAAGGGGCCTCCTGTCAGAGAGAAAAGTACTCAGACTGTTTGTGTGAGGTAATTGGTCCTAGAGAGAGGAAAATCCCAGAGACTGAGCGGCAGGACACTTAAAGCCCCTCAAGTCCAGCTCTTTTCTGCTCTATACATATTGAACAGTGGAATCAGGGGGCTAAGAAGATTATCACAATGGGATGAAGGATCCATAAGAGCCTTTGTAGCCTCACTATTGCCTTTGTAGCCTCACAAAGTTGCTACAGCACTCACAAGCTCTTAAACTGCTTGTCCATAAAAGCTCTGTTTATGAGCTCTCAAAGAAAAAGCTGTGAAATACGAAGAGAATTAAAAAAACAAAACAATATATATAAAAAAAACAAAACACAACACAATACATCAAATTGAAAAACACTTCCTGCTTATACCGAGTGGCAGCATTACAAAAAGAGAAACAATACCAAAAAAATGTTGTCAGGTAGAGAATAGATGTCATCAAGATCGCCTGAAGCAAAAATATCATTGTCTTATTTTCACTTAAAATATCAAAATCCTTGGTGCACCTTCCCCATTCAGCACAGGATTATTTTGTGTGCATGTGTGAATGTGTGTGTGTGTGTGGTGAGAGAGACTGAAGCATTGAAATGACATGAAGAGTTATCTGGGCTGTAATGAAGCTGCTTAATGAAATCAGTGCCCTTGAAAGTTCTTCATCAATTTTAGCTCCCTTGCTCACTTGCTTGCACTCCACCATTCCAGCCTGTCAGCTAATCCACGTGCGCGACACAATATTAATTAAACACAGCGTTTCCTGAAGTACTTAAGTGAAGCGCTATCATTGATAATGAGCAGGTTTAAAGGAGTCACATCCCTCCAAAATTACTTTTTAAACCGGCCTTATTAAGCAGAAAATGAGGCCCAAATCAGCCTACAAGCTCCTCATTAAAAGCCACTGATCCTTGGCCACGCGCATGTTCCAATGGTTTTAATTAGGCTAGCACAAGATCGTCGGCGACAGGAAGTGCCATTAATCTTGTCTTTTCATTCAGAGAGGGGGGTACAGCATGTTGCAGCCTGGTGCTCCAGCCTGGGCCCAGTGGAGCCTCAAATGCCACAACAGGATGAGAATCAGAAAATCAAGTGACATACTTTTAATTGTTCTTCATTTGTGTGGCAGCAATGGAAATGTACAGTATAGTGTTACACTTCCCCTCTGTTACAACTCTTAGTATCACTTCGTAAATACAAGTCAGTTTTGCTATTCAAGGCCGTCATTACCCACACGCACACGCACACACACACACACACACACACACACACACTCAAATAGGATGAAAAGTGTCTTCATTTTCTCTGTGTGTGTTTATGAGTTGCACTCGCTGAAGACAATGGTCCCGGCCCTGCCTGTCACACCATCTCCGCATGGAGGATTATGGATGGCCAATTACATCGCTTTTGTCATTAATTAATGAGGATAACGAGCTCCCCCTGCTCCCCACAAAACCATGGTGCTCCTCAGCTGGTGCTGAACAGGAAGAGGGGAGCCGGGTCTTGTGTGTGAGTGTGTGTGTGTGTGTGTGTGTGCGAGAGAAAAACAGCGAGAGAGGAACAGATACAGAGTAGCCTATGTGAGTGAAGGAGGTTTTAATGTGTACAAAAGACTGAACACAGAGACGGTCATTGACCCCAGGGCTTTGCATGTACATTTGTCCAGCAAGTTGAGGTGAGTGCATGAGTGCGTTTGTGTGTGTGTGTGTGTGTGTTTGTGTGTGTGTGAGTGTTTGCTCACCACCAGTCCTGTATCTGTGGGGCCATTACAGAGATTAGGCAGTGCTACAGTAACGGATGCCCCCGTTTGTCAGCTTGGATCCTCTGTCAAGACAACAAGCTAAAAGGGAAAGAATGAGAGTGATGAGCACAGTGATAGAAAACGGGGGTGACTGTGGATGGAGGAGAAACATGGAGGCACGTTAGTAAAAGAAAAGAGGAGTCGAAAAGAGAGGTTTTAACAAACTGGAAGGAAAGCAACAGATCTCTGCTCTTGAAAATGGAGACATCACAAGATCTATTTCAACACGAGCCACTCTCAAAGAGCACCTATAACTGCAGCCCTGAACAGGACATCATATTCAACAATGGCTGAGACTGTTGTCATCCAGTGATGCCTGTCCCGCCTCCATCTCTGCTCCCTCCCACTAGGCCCAGTTTGGCCCCTGCCACACTGTCTGGGTCTACCATGCGTGGTGTCAGGTGCCTTTCGGCGATAGGCAAAACGCTTTGCCTTACTGCCATGTTTCGAGGGTTTGCGGCCATATGAGCACAGAACACAGGCACACACACAAAAACACACACACACACACACACACACACACACACACACACACACACACACACACACACACACACACACACACACACATACAATGCACAAACACACAGACACATACAAACAGACATCCCCTCTCCACCCCCCTTTAGACGTCTGATTAACGAATGAAGGGCCCCGGCCCAGCCTGATGCACTTGCAGCAACGTCGCCCCGAATCACATGGCTCCTCGGAACCAACTGACTCACCCGCTCATCGCTTCCGACAAGGCGGGGCTGGGAGGGACGACGGAGTGTGATGTCACGGTGGAGCTGAGAAGTTTGGGGGGTCCATGGGTGATGGGTGGCTGGGTTGGAGCCATCTTTACAGTTCCACCACTGGCACAAAAAACACTGAGGCACCAGCACCTCCTACTCCATGTCCTATGTTCTCCTTCTACCACCCCACACACCGATGAACCACCACACACACACACACACACACATTCGTACACTTGCACACACCCACTTGTCTAGCTCTATTGTTTATCTCACCTACTCGCCCCTTCCCCCCTCGTGAACCTGCCCGAAACGACCAAATCTTCTATGTCAGTTGGTATCTAAAGCCGCAACTATGCTTCTGTGAGCAAATTTTAATAACAATAAAAAAAAAGAAGCATAATCAGAGTTGAAGTATGTTCATTTTCCTTCAAGGCCCCTGTTGTAAATACAGTCTGTGCACAGAGCTGTGTGTGTGAGATGGAGTGCTACAGTGTGCATCAGACACATGAGCTTGCGCGTACAAAGAACTTAATTAGAGAAAACAGCGCTGTCAGATGCATTAGGCAGAGGTACGCACTTAAGGGCATATGGTTTTAGTACTATACCATCGGGTTAGAGAAAAGCACACAAACATACCTCAAAGCTCCAAGCCATGCTAATGAAATCACTCCCCTTCTATCCCACTGAGAGCAAACACAAATGTTTACAGACATCACGCAGTCTGTCCGTACCCTGCACCACACTGGGCTGTCGTGAGAGTGGTAGTGTACTGACTGTAGTGATTTGTGTTTGTCTGCAAAAAGACACTGTCAAAAATAGACAATAGGTAAGAGTAGGTGGTACGTGGTCAATCTGTAGCAGCTCTCTGTAACGTTACAATGTTTGGTTTATTTTATCCTGTTTTATTTAGCTTGTATCTGGATCTCAGATTAGTATTATCCTGCAACAGTTTGAACTACATGGATGAGTTGGTGTTATTTAAAAATGTAATAAATGGCAGCAATGATGTGATTATAACTTCACATTATAATTACAGGTGAAAACATATTCATCTGCAGTACTCCACCTGGCTGAAAATGTGTTTTTGTGAGGAGATGCAGGTTCAGATGTGTTTTCATGTGTTCTGTGTGTTTCATGTGTCATGTTCTGTGTGCTGTGATTCTGCCCCACTATGCCATGGTACAACAGATCAATTAGCAGCAGGTGAGATATTTTTGTTGGATATTTTCAGATGGCATAATTGTTTTTCTCTGCAAATTGTACTGCTTTTTTGTAGTTTTTAATGACAACTTTGAAGACGCTTCGTATTATTACAGCATTCTCAAGCCTTTTTCAGAAAGACTCACTTAGTGTTTTGGGGTTTTACATCTTGACACACATGGCAGACTTTCTGCAGGGGCATGCCCAGGGCATACTCAGGCATTGATCCGTTTGCTGTGCTGCATCCAGAAATGAAACAAAATATTTGTGTAACTGTAATTGTATTGCTAAAAACCATCCTCTGTACTATACATATGTATTTGTTTGAGCCTACATTTCACTGTATATTATATTTTTTCTGACCAGTTTCTTTTCATCAAAACACTGAGTTATAACTATCTGCTGTTGTACAAGAATGTATAAACCGCGTGCTCATTAAAATTAAAACAGGTGTATATACATTAAATTGACATGATCATTTCCCAACTACCTCTCTCTACCATTAAATCAAATAAGGACTCAACACACACAGTGACATATGCTGTGTACACTAGGCACGTACAGCTTTTTTAATGGTAATGCTTTAATACTCCTCAGGCGTTTTTATCAAAGAAAAGGCAAAATACACAAACAAAATGTAGCTTACAAATCCCTAAACTACACAACGATCCTCACTATGGGGAAAGATGAAGACAACCATTCACCATTCACTGCTGGTAGGCACAAGGGCCAAGAAACATCACCAGCAAAAGCTCAAGTCTGTCTTAATGTATAGATACAGCCTACATGCCAAAAGACACACTGCCACCATGCACACTGAAGGTCATTAAGATAATAAGGTGACACGGTAAAATATATATTTCAGCAGCCTGACATTAGAGGCCTATAGGGAGGGAAAGTGACCACCTAACCGTCCGTACAAAAAGGCGACTATCTCATTTATGGCGATTAGGCCGTACGAAGGCTGATGGAGTGCAGGGCCTGAGTCCTCACATCATCAGCAGCATTTGTCGCATTTCATCTCTGCTGCCCTGACTGTCCCGTGGGGCCTCAGAAAAGACGTGTCATCAGAGGGCCAATTTAAGATGCTATGGGTGTCCTGTTGTTGTGACATGCCACTAAATTGTAAGAGAGAGACTGGGGTGGATCACTTAGTCACTCTCTGACTGGCATAAATAGGTTGGCCTGATCTAAATGTCTGATCTAATGTGTTCTGAACAGTGTCTTACTCTGTGTAGAGCAAACAGAAAGACCAAATTAATGTAGATATGTTGGTAAAGGAAGAACACCTGAGGGATTAAAAGTAATTGTTTCTTTTGGTTTAGCACACTAAAGAAAAAGAATCACAAAATCATTCAACTTTGTGGTACAACTGTGATGGAGAAAAAGAATATTTATTGGTGCGTTTGAGAAATCCCGCACTAATTTTCAGGTTACAATTGCACTAAACATCCATCATTTTTGTCAAGTCAGGTGTTTTGTTTTTAAATTACGCCATGCAAATCTAAATAGCAATATGATTAAATCAAAATGAGCCAAAATATAGCAGCTACAGTAAATCAGGGTTGCACCCAAGACTAGTGCAATATGGACAGAGATATCCCAAGAAAGTGTCAGTTTCCAGGTAAACGTGACTGCAGTCGGGCAAATAAAGACAACCAGAGAAAAAGAAAACACACAGATACTTGTTTTCAGGAATATAAATATCACCCCACTATGACCACTTCAGACATTATTTTCAGGTGCTTTTCTAAATGTATCCACTCCCCAACCTGCAAAGGAAAATTGGCACTGTGACGTTCATTGAATTAAGTCGAGCAGGGAGACAGGAGCTGAAATCGTGTTAATAGCTGTCCAGGGTATGGGAGCCCGGCAAGGAAGCCTGCAATCACGCAAATACCCAGAGACAGGTCCTGGGTGCCCCAGGCGGCTCTTGCGCCCTTCCCCTCAGCGCCACCGACCCCGCTGCGTGCCAAACGGGCCTCACCAGCCCCATTGCGCTCGTTTAGACTTCTCTCATCATGTCAGAGGCTTCTCATGTAGGAACAGAAAGTTGCCAACTCCTTTTAGGAGGGCCAGTCGGAGGGCGAGAACTGGAAGTCACTTTAGCAGCGTGAGAGGCGGCTGCTTGATTTTGTAGATTTTTCTTTTGAGTATTTGCCCCTAATTCTACTGGTCATCTTTGCTTTTTAGCTATTTTTAATCACAGCCCTTTAAAAAAAAAAAAAAAAGTCACTCGTTAAAAAGTAGCTGTTTTTAAACTCTTATTACGTGTCCAAAACCTGCTTATACGCCAAAAGAAAAGTGTTTTAGATAATGGAAATGATGTGTGTCGTATGCAGCTGTGGCTGGCATTACTCATTCTAGTGTATATATGTTATTACATGTGTGCTTAATGGGAGTTTTAAAAGCTGGGAAATGGTTGCTGAAATGAAGCAAAACGGCCCCAAGCATAGATATGTGTTTTAATTATAAAGACATATAAACAATATATGAAATCCATGTTTCAACACAACCAAAACGCTTCCTCGGTGTATAGGCTGTAAAGAACCATCAGTGTAGCCGGGCTTGGAGCAAGAGATTATTCCACAGTTGTACAATACAATCATGTGAGATGTGCAATAACTTAAAAATTAAAAAAAAAAAACAAACAAAAAAAATTGTCAACACATCGTTACAGAAAATATAGCCTATCAGCCAACATCACGTTTGATTTTTTTTTCCGGTATAGCATCAGCATAGTCAGTCGAAGGAAGTCCTTTCATAATTCCTCTATTAAATCGAAATGTCGAGATTAGGACGCATTTCTTGGCATTGCTGCTTTTCTTATTGTTGTTGTTGAATGTTGCATAGATTACAAATAAGAGCTGATGACAGATCATTTCCAAAATCGACCCAAAACCTATAATTTGGACATGGCCTGTTGTCTCTGTAAAGTACGAGCGAGAGAGAAAGTGACTGGGTTTTTGACTTCATCCTATGAGAAGGCCTAAACTGATCGTTTTTCTATGTAGTATTTGTGAAATCTGGATTTAAAACATTGCATTATAATTACTTAACCATATTTTAAGATTATATGCATTCGACTAAAATCTTCTTATTTTCCACAGAATGATTTAAAAATAACTATTGGGAGAGAGACCGACATGGGTGCAGTACAGGTAAAAGTTCGAGAAAGAGAATGAAACCAAATCAAGGCTTGTCGTTACAGTGTTTGAAGAGACTCGACGGTGTCCCGGAGTAAGTAGTGCACTTTTCGGCACAGGTGGCGAGAGCAGAGCCCGAGAAAGGGTAGACGGCAGCCTGTCCGAATGGAGCCAGGGCGGTAGGGATCGGTGAAGTTATGGTCTGTCCCTGGTTCAGATACGCCACCAGCCGCCTCATCTCCTCCAGAGCCTGAGCCTGCATGAGGATATAGTTCTTGGCCAGGAGGAGAGTGGCTATTTTGGAGAGTTTTCTCACCGAGGGGCTGTGGGCGTAGGGGATAACGGCGCGCAGGCCGTCCAGTGCGTCGTTCAGGTCGTGCATCCTCCTCCTCTCCCGGGCGTTGATGCTCAGCCGCAGGGAGCGCTGCTCCTTGGATTTCTTGGCGAGGGGCCCCCCGGGCTTGTCGTCCCCAAACGACGAGCCCCTCTTCCGGGACTCCAGCGAGTCGAAGCCGTCCTCGTCGTCGCTCGTGTGCTCCCCGCCGCTCTCGTTGGACTTCGCCGTCTGCCCGGAGAGGAAGTCGGTGGCCGGTGTGAGCGGGTACCGTCCGGGACTGCCGGCCCCGTGGCCAGCGCCGAACCCGAAGGCTGACTGGCCGTAGCGCTGCGTCAGGTCGAGGAGCGCGTCGTTGCTGATGGACTTGAGCAGGTTCTCATCGCTGACATTCATTTTCTCTACCGGAGCAGATTCGGACCAACAAAAGTCTACTGTTCCGCTTGTCCCCCTCTATCCTATCTTTTGTTTTGGAGTCTGCAGGGTGTACTCACGTAGTTCTCTCCGAGAGTTGCTGCTTCGAGGAGTTCCTCTCTCTTCCTTCACTCCTTCCCTCTGTCAGTGCCGCGACTCTTCAAGAAGGAGGCTGCGTATCTGAAGCTGAGCCTCTACATGCATTCACCTCCTCTGCACGCTGCGCTCCCCCCTTGTTGCGCGCATAGCCCACGTTCGACCACACTTCTCGCACTGTGCCCGGTGAGACCGGAGCGCTCGTGTCCTCCTCTCACGCCCGGTTTTTTTTTTTTTTCCTCTCGCGCGTCTTTCTCGCCCTCCCTCGCCTTGGGCAGATTGTGACTCGCGCTCTGACCTGCTCGCAAGTTAGTAGCGGCGCGAGGCCCCGCCGGGGATTATCTGCTCGTCCAATCAGGAGGGCGTTTTAATTAACTCGGGAAGCGCGCGGGTCCGCTCCAAGTTTCAATCATAACGCGATAATTGCGACGCAAACTGACACGCGGCCAAGCCGTGTCTGTCACCGTGGTGTCTGCTCTTATCTTACAACCTATTTAAAACCTTTTTTTTTTATTTAATAAAGCTCATTTCAATAAACTTGAAGGGAGAGGCATCGAACCGTTATTTATGCCACAGAATGCACAGGCCACAAGCAGCACAGACAACAGGAGCCCGGTGCAAACCTTAATGTTGCGGTGTCAGGCAGGAGGCTGGACAACAAGTGCCCGGCTGTCTAGAGAAGATATCTGTCTAGATCAAGAAGAAAAAGTAGCGGGGGGACCAGGTAGGGGCGCAGAGTGACACATAAGGATGCCTGTCAGTGTCACGAGGAGGTTTGACCGTGCGACCTGTTCTGCTCGGTCTGCCCCAGACCCCGGAAACAGCGAGCCCATTGAGGAGGTGCCCCCTGACCACCCCCCCACCGTGCGGGCTGAGCAACACTCAGTCCCCTTTGCAGGTAATGCAGCATCTCACACTGGCCAGACAGTGACTGGTGAAAGACAAATAGCTTCGGTTTCGTCGCTTAATTCGATACTTCACGGGCCCTAGCCCTCATGAAAACTATAGGCTAGTATCAATGCATTTTGTTTTATTATTATAGGCCCGTGTATAGGCTTTTGCTCCGAAAAATTCCAGAGACTTTAGAAAAAGAAAAGAAGGGAATCAGATCACGGTGGTGCCACAGAGGACAGAAAGTGAAACCGAGACGCCACCGTCAATTCACTGCTGAATGAATCCCTACGGCAGCTAAGTGCGGGGAATCGGTAAACCATTGCATAAGACTTCCAATCAGACCGAAGACAATGAGCTGACATATCAGACGGACAATACCGTCGGGCGTCCTCTTTCCCTAGGCGAAGGAAAGGGTGTCCCGACTGCCACCACCACCACCACCACCTGGGAATGGCACCTAACGGTGGAGGTGGGGCTGCCCCTGCGCGTGCAGCACGGAGCATTACGGTGTGACGGAGCCTCGTGTGTGATAAACTGCTACAGTCTGCGGCTGGAGTCTCCGTGCGACTCTCTGCAAGTTCAGTCGCCCCCCTTGCACTGGTACTGGTACGGTCTTGGGGAAATTGCTGAGGTGATGCTGCCACCTTGTGGGGCAAGAAGCTAAGAAAAAAAAAAAAAAAAACTGTTACAGTCCAGTAAATACCAACTCGGTGAGGTTGTTGTTGAGAATTTCGGGGGGGGGGGTTATATTTCATTCGGTGGTTATTCTTCAGGCTGTTTGCAGTGTTACGTATCTATTGTAAAAGTCCACCTCCACTCACAAGCAAACGTGTTTTGCTTCATGTTACTTCACGGAATTGCAGAAAGGCTCACATACATACCGAGTTTGACGCGAAAATGTCGTTTTCACCTTCATCTGCTGGGGGAGGAATATTTTCTCTGCGCTCACCTTAAATCTGAGTTTAAAGTGTGAACCTGCAACCAGGACTTCGGGACATCTCCACCAGTCTGGAAGCCAGTTGTGGTTCAATATGCGGCTTCCACAAGTGTAATTTGGAAACTTGACTTATTAAGTAGTCGATGGAAGTTTTTTTTTTGTCAAAACCATATAAGACACAAATTACTATTCAAAGCAGAGTATTTTTATATGTCTTAACATATGTCTAGTGAGGATCTTTAAGCAAACATTTTAATAAGTGTCTTTCCGTCAGTGCTAGTCAGGGTCCATTTGTGAATACTGTTCTTCTTTGCTTTTTTTTTTGTCTTTTCTATTTTTTCATTACATTTGCACCTGTACATGTTTCCTCATATTGCCTTGAAAACCCACTAATGAAATAAAATGATGATTACCAGACTTTTATTAAAACTGACACATGCTGCTAATTGGTTCTTAGCTTAGACTGACTTGATTGTTCAGCCGTGGTTAATTGAGGTTTAAAGTATAACACAGTATACTTTGCACCATCCTTTTGCACCTTACATGACATCCTGACCTGGAAAAGTGCATTGGGCTGTAATTAAATTAATTCATGATTTAAACAGTAATTGTGGTCAAATCTTTTCAACGGTAATTCATTTTTGATGCATTTTAATGCAATTAATACAATTTCTGCCTGTTTGTGTGTGTTCACCAGTGCTGAACACAGTCTAGCAGTGAAACAGACTGGAGAAAAACACAAAGCAATGATGTCAAAATTGTGGGAGTTAATAACCAAAGAGCTACGAAAGATGAATTTGAAAGCATTCATCCAATAGTGATCAATAAATGCTCAATGAAAAACCAGATAGGTGACAACAAAGTTGTGATTCCACTAGTCAAAACAACCAGCATGGCGTAAAACCACAAAGTAAACACATAAACAGTGACTGAGGAAAAAAAAACAACCATCATCAATATGACTGTCTAATGTAAAAAAAAATAAATAAATAAAAAAAGCTCTAAAAAACTTAAAACAAAAATATGTGAAATTTATCAAATATTGACACCAACATGTATTTTGGTCTGTTACAAAATACACAAACGCCACTCCATAAAAACATCAATGGGCCTTTTTCACAGCAGACATTTTGACTTGTCACAGTAGGAAAATCACAGGTGATACTAGTAACATCAGAGAGTCCCAGTACGACATGACAGTGTGACAGTGAGCCAGCACGGACAACACCAGGACCCCGAAACTGAAGCAGCTACGTGGAATTCATCCATTGCTAATTCTATTTTATACACCTGTGCTTTTCTCACTGTGACATGTCAAAATGCCGTCCATAAAAAAAGTCTATTACTCCCAACAAAACAGAACAACCGAGAACAAAAGCATAAAGATTTTCTGCAGGTTGAAGTGTCTCCTGCAGCTATATTCAGTTTTTTTTAAAACACGCAGCCTCTGACCTTTGACATCAAAATGCAACATCAGACAGAATTTCACAAGATCCCTGCCATACTAACGTCGATGTGCCTTTGGGATCAAACATTTCTCTATGTGAGATCCTCCTTAACTCAGATGTCACAGGAGAGGAGGAAGAATTTTAGAGGTGAAACACTGAAGCACAAACTGCTGCTCAATGGGTTAAAACCCTCGACGTCTCACAAAACAGGTGTTTTATTGATGACAACTGATGACAAACACAAGGTTATTTCATCAGTTATGCATCAATACAACATCTTCAGAGTTTCAACCCCCAGAAGACAGTTCTCTGGACCATGTGACGATTTTCCCTTTCATAACCAAAGGTGAATATACAACACGTTGGCCAGCAGATGGCAGAAAAGCCCATGAGTTGACAAAACACCTTAAGACTCATAACGGACAGCACACTATTTGTGCAATAAATCAGTAAAAACAATTATTATTTCTTGGTGTATTTTTTTTTTGGCGATCTAGTGTTGTTAATTCTGTCTAGTGGGTATTTATTCATAATAATCTAACAATGGCTCATGTTAAAATAGCTATTCGAAAACAAGATGCAGAAAAAAGAAAAGCTTCAATGCTTCAAAGCTTCAAAAAAAAAAAAAAAAAAAAAAGAAGCAGACAACAACTTTTAATTATTGATTTAGAGTAAGAAAAGTGTCCAGCGGCACATTTTCACTTCTCAGTCCGTTGTGATTCACATCCCCTAGTGTTCAACCCACGGCACTGCGCGCGGTCGCCGTCTTCTTCCTGGAGGACTGAGCACTAAAAGCTTCTGATTCCCAGAGATGGCAGAAAATGCCAAAGTGTCAACACACCAACTAATAATACACGACGCTTTTAGGGCCCGTGCTGCAGCTCCACGTCGCCATGGCAACTGCAGGCTCACCTGCCACACAATTGTGGCATAGCACACTCGGCTGCGACTGAGTGCGCGCCGGGAGGAGGAACTACGTTGCAGGGACAGGAGAGGACCACCAGGGGGCATGAAAGTATTTTTCTGTCGGTGGGACTTTTGGTGGCACCGTCATGTTTGACAGGAACAATGCATGTGTGCACATATTGGAAAAAAAAAAAAAAAAAAATGTGTGTATAAATACATGCATGCGTCCAGATTCGGTCGCAGGCATCCATGCCGCACGCGGGCTGCGTCGGCCTGACACTGTCATCCTCACGTGTGCTCATTTTGCTGTCTGCATGCTCCCGTGGACACAGTGGAACGGGAGCATTTTTAGGAGCAGTGTACGCGTTTTAGTGGGTGTTTATATTCAAAGTTACACCAGATCTTGATTATTGCTAATATGTTGTATATAGAAAGACCCAGCAGGCTCCACACATGAGGGTCTTCTCTCCAGGCTGTCTCTCATATCCTAATTTTGAGCCCCACTCTCTCTGTCTGACTCTCTCCCCCTTTCTCACATGTACACTCTCTCTCTCTCTCACACACACACACACACACACACACAGACACACACACACACACACCACACATACACACACATACACATCAAAGTGCTGCTCTGAGTAAAGATAGAACAGGCTCCTTTGATCTCTCCCTGCCGACTCTGATTAATGTGTGGATTTACAGTGCAGACCTACAGGGACCTGGCAGCCATGACACCCTTCTGCTGCACTGGAATCTAGTTTTTCCTCGCAACCAATCACAACCCTTGATTTTACTCATTGCTCCAATCATGATGCTCTTTGGTATAGGCACTCACAAAAGAACGAAACAAACCCAAGTCTCACGCTCATTCAACCCCAAGCGCCCAACCCAAAGTCTCCAAAATCCCAGCGCTGTCAAAAATCGCAGGACACGATGCTCTGCACCTGCCCAATCGGAGAGATTTCACAAAGTCTCTGTTTTGCAAAGTCCCCCCCACCCACCCGCCCACAATCGTAAAGTTACATGAGATAACTGTGGCTCAGTGTGGTAAATGTTTAATTCAGCCGGTCTTGGCAGTCATTTGCAATGGTGGGCACAGTGTTGGTGTTTGGTGGGAGGTTTGCTGACGACGATGGAGCAAATGTTGGAAAAGTTTAGCATCGAAGGATGTGTGTTCACGGCACACATTGCACATTGTTCTTTGTGCATTGCACATTGCCACCATGTTTCATCACAAGCCAGGCCAAAATAAGTAAACAAAGTACCCACTCTTCGCTCTGTCTTCACTCTTTTCACCCTAAACCGCTCTCCTCCACGTCTCCCCATACTCCTTATCTCGTCCTCTCCATTTTGTCTCCCCTCACTGCAGTGCAGATTTTTCACAGGGTGGAGGTATGGCAGAGACAGGCGGGGTCCCATGAATAATTGTTGAAGATATTTTTACTCTGACCCACTTTGGATTTCCCATGATTTTGTTATGAAGGTGCCTCTGTTTTAAGTCTACATAGGATGTTTAAAAGAATGCCACAAATGCACAAACCAATTCACAGGTGAGCTTTGTGGTCTCAGCTGTCAAATGAATCTCTACAGCTACCTAACCTAAGAATTATGAGTATGCACAGAGTCTACTTATTACCGCAGTGCACCGGCTTCAACTTGGGAAAAACATTTTGTGAAAAACAAAGGGAGACCCACCAGCCTCACGATACTCAGCTCCATATGTAATGAATTGTCGAAAGCAGAGATGTTCAGTACATGTACACCTTTAACATCGAATCCTCAAGCTGAACTGACCACACTGAAGTCAGTGCCAGGATGTCTAAGTGTTGTGTTGCTTAGGCTACATAAAGCTGTTGAAATCATTAAGTCTTTTACTCACTGTGACGGCTGTGAACAGTGAACAAACAAAAATCTACCAATTTGTGTGCATGTTGTATTATGACAGTAGCAGAAAAAAGAAATGAATTGGAGACGATAAAAGTGTTTGAATCAACATGCAACACAATTACTAACACTACAGGCACTAACAGATGTGTAACTACCAACGAAACAGCAGCAGCAAGTCTTGCCAAAGTCTGCAGGCAAGCAGGAATAGTATCCGCAGGCTAACAGGCACTGAATTTACCGCCTGATTCTGGCACATGAAAAAAATCGCGCAAGTCCCGACGCTAGCGGGCTCTTTATACAGGCTGCAGTCGGTAAGTGTCGAGTGTATGTATGAGAGCTTGTAAGAGAGCTGGTACCAGCAGCCGCCAAGTCAAGTCAGGTCGAGTCAAGAATATGGGTTTGTAATACTGAATGGTCGCAGCAGCAAGTGCATACAGCTATGGCAAGCCCCGAAGGGAAAACACGTATCACTTAGTTCCCTACTGCTTAAAGCAAATTAAACTTTGTCACACAGTACTGATTGATTTTATAACACTGTTTAAGGTTGTAATGCTTTCATGTATATGGCTGTCAGTTAGTTTGGTAACGAAGAAAAAACAAGTAGGCAGAAGAGGGTGAGAGCTTTCATCAGTATTGGACTTTAGAACGCTCGCATATGGCTACTTCCTGGAGACTGTATGTACTAACCCAGACCCGGTACAAATTGTACTTGAAAAGGAATTTGTTTGCTCAATGCTGAAGTTTGGTTGATATATAGATACTGTTGTTTAAAATACTTTTATTGTCTCCAGTTCATTTATTTTTTCTGCTACTGTCATGAAACAACATGTATACAAGCTGATGTAATTTTTTATTTATTTACTGGAGAAATAGCACACAAGTTGAACCAACACATTAATCACAATAATAAGTAAAACACTTCTTGATTTTATAATTTATCAGCTCTATGTAGCCAATTAGTTAATTTTTTGGAAGAAAAATGAAGCACTAAATTTCTTTACATCTACTCCATACCATCACATAATTTAAGCGTGCCCCGCACCCTTGTGTCTGAAAGGTGCACAGTGCCTAATCTTACAACACCCAATAAAAAAATTAAAGTTTGATATATTTAGAGGTTGGGACCAGGATATACCGAGGTAACATAACACTCAAACGTCCCGTGGTGAAGTGCATTTGAATAGTGATGTGATTACTTATCTTAGAAAAAAATTAACAAACTAAAGCAGGTCTTTGAAGGCAGCTAAACAATGTAATCAACATAGTGATTTGTAATATCCACCTTTAAACTGAAGGTGTCAGCTCAGCTTTGATATAGTGTGCTACTTCCTGTGTGAAAGCTTACTAAGAGAGCAAAAGCCACAGAGCCAGTCTTGATGTGGTAACTGTTGCAGACAGGTAGTTACCTAGCCGTTGACCTGATAATCAGTGCTTATGTTTTGTATATTGAATTGAACAATTCGTACCAGTGACAGACTGAACTAAAAGCAGTCGTAAACAGTGACGTAACGGTGAGGCGATTCCTTACTGATGCCTGTACTGATGTGCATTGTAATGGTGACGCAACCGCCTTGGTTAGGAAAATAAATTAGCCAGCTATAAAATTAGTGATTATGTACCTGAACTGAGCAGAGGGATTTGTAATGTTCATCACAGTGGAAAGAGCAGAAAATGCTCACTGAGTAAAAAGCAGTAAAATGTGAGAACAGGTGAAAAGAGTTTGCTAGGAAGTCAAATTAAAGTTTGCTTAAGCAGTAATTGAGCATGGATGCATGGATTGATCGTGGTAGGTCCCCTCTAATGCATGAAGATGGCCAATGTGAATGTGGATGTTATTCAGTTAGAGACTTGTGGAAATTGGTTATGATATTGGTTTATACATGTTAATCAACAAACATGCAGTCCATCATTTTTGCATCAACCTCAGAAGATGTACACAAAAAATAATTAATTAATTAATCGTAATTAATTAATTTATTGACTAACATTAGGATTGTGAAGAACTTTTTCCTGAACAACATGATATCCGGCTCCCAGTCCACATCCAAGCCAAAGGTGATGAGAGGCTCGGACTGAAGAACTCTGTTGAAGTGGTGGGGATATTTCCTACTGAGCATAGAGATACACACACGTACATACAAGCAAGAACATGAGTGAAAGCATTTATATTGACAGAAAATGAAAAATAGAGAAATCTTCTGCACAACTGGTAAATTACAGTGGTGATGCATCCAAGTTGGGGGCTTTTACTCAAATTGCAAAAAGATTTGCAAAACCTGTTGTATGTTTTATGATAATGACATTTGAGAGATAGATCTTCCAAACATTGCTATGGCAGCTTGAAGTCAAAGCTGCTTAACTTTTTACTGTGAGATTGAACGAACACATCTTTGAAACAACACGCATCAAGCTTGTCTGGCTCCAGTGTGACAGACCTGTACCATAAAGTAGATTTGGAATAAAAACCGTCAAAGATTTTGAGCTGAAAATAATTGAGTTGTGTAGAGACTGTGGACAAAACAGATGACACTGCATCGACATCCACCTTTGTGGGGCTTTTGAAAACACATCCAGAAGAACATCCAACCCTGTCTGTAAGAAAAAACGTAATCAATGCACGCGACTGTCACACCAGAGACAAGGGTTTGAGTCCCACCTGTGGTGAGGTTTAAACTACAAAAGCACTTTTATTAAGATCTGGGAAATACCGTGGTTTTTCGTTACATGTTAATAAACACTTTGCATCCGAAGACACTGTGAACTTTTTCTGTATTAAGCCAGACCACGATCGTTTTTTGATGCTGTAGTCACTTCAAGTGCATAATATACTGCAAGACTGGATATTTTGGAAAAAAACAAATATGTGTCTGTAAACATTTTAATGATACGTTCAGTAACAACGTATTTGTGACTTGCCAAATACGTAAATTAACAACAAATCCTCATTACGTTAATCGAAAATGTAACCTGGTCACAGTTACTTTTCCTGCAAAATGTATTTGCTGTTGCAAATAGACAGGGTTGAAATGTCCAGTTTTGGCTGTTAGTGTCAGCAATGAGCTCATGCCATCACTGTTCCTGCTGTAGGCTAATGTCAGATTTGTTGCATAAGGATTTGCTAACGTATATTTGATTTTAACAGTCATTACGTATGTGAAATATCTTCCTCTGAAAGGTTCTGAAGAGTTTGCCAAGTTGTAAGATAGCATTGCTTGCCGCAGACTGGATATCTTTTATTTCAGTTGTCCATTTATCACACTGGGACTAATAATATTGCTAATTAATAATCTTTCAGTTACAGAGGAATAGATAGTAATTTTGGAAAATGTGTTTGGGTTTTTGCAGAGAGTTTGATCGATACCACTCTCATGTCTGGGCAATGACTATAGAGCTAGGTGTGGGAGCTGGTTAGCATTGCTTAGTATAAAGACTGGAAATGGCTCTGTCCAAAGTTCAAAATACACCTTCCAGTTCCTCTGACACTCACTATTTTACATGCTGTATGTCTTTTTGTTTAACCTGCACGCAAACCAAAAATGTAAAAACTGCCAGATTTTATTTTTCTTGGCGAACAGTCACAGTTGCTTAGTTAGTGCACAGACAAGAGAGAGTTATCAATCTTATCATCTAACTCTAGGCAAAAAATCTATGAATAAGCATATTTCTCAAAAAGGCAAACTATTCCTCTCGAGCTTACAAATACAAAACAGTTCAGTTCTCTGAAATAAGAGCTACTTCTAATCATTACTAACTTTAATATTTTTCTGTCTTCTCCATCACGTGGCTCTGAATGTGTTTCCTCATGGAGTTTCCAAATTTATCTCCAGGTTCAAATAATTAAACAAACAAAAAAATATATCTGAAAAATACAGTTTTAACTTGACATTAAAGTAATTTTATTTTATTTATTAATGGCCAGTGAAATTTCTAGAAATACAAACATTGTTATGAGTGCTCCAATATGGAGACTTCAGACATGACGTGGACTCTAACTTAAAAGACTTAACACTTGACTTGAACTTACTTGTAAAGCATCCCTGGGTGAAAGCGGCTCAGAGGTGATATATTCTCTTTTAGCGCCGCTCTGTTTGAACACAAACACCACTGTTCATAACAAATGGTTTATTTATAATGCAACAGTGAGCTGAACTTAGGCAGTCAGAGTCACTCTTGCAAAGCCTGAGAAAAATACAAAGGACGCTTTCATATTTGAACATTTTACATAACTTCAAATTTCTGAGGAACTGTCATTTCAAACTGCCTTTGAATTTTGAATGTGATTGAGCTGATCTCAGAGCAGAACCCATTTTCTTCCTATAGCTGCTTCCCTCTGCATATTTATCTTCTATTTCTTCTTCTTCTTCGATCTTCTTCTTCATCTTCTCTAATGATTTTATGACATTTGTTATAATATGCAAACAAAAAAGGGAAACTATGAATGCAAAACTGACCTGATGTGTGCTCTGCAAATTTAGAGATCTGAAAGGTCCTGGCCAGTTTCCACCTCACTTCCTCTGTTATCTCGCTTTGCCTATCCTTTTTCTTCCAACTCTGCTATATTTCTCTTCCTTTGTCTCTCTGTGCAATAGTTTTTTCTCTGCCTCCAACTCCCATCCATGCCCCCCTCCACCCTCACATTTTTCCCCCATATTTCACAATGTGAAAAGTCACACAGAGTTTTCCTTCTAGGGTTTTTGCAGACAGGAAGTCCATATTTAATGAAGTGACTCTCTTGTTAAAATGCTTTTAAGAGCTCCTGTGCAGGGCTTCAGGCTGGAGGGGAGGGGAGGAGGCGGGGGTTGAGGCTTTTATTTATTCATTGGGCGGTTCAGTGCCTCTTCCCCGCTCCAGCTCTGTGAAGAAGGGAGAGGATTAGAGGAATGAATCCCCCTCCCCAACACACACACACACACACACACACACACACCCTTCCTCCCTCTCCCCTTCCCTGGCCGTGTTTCCTCCCTCCGGGGACACCCCTGCGTCAGTCCACATTAACATCCATCAGAGCATGGTGCTCTAGAGGAGGACGAGCCTATGTCCCACTGAGTCGCACGTACATGCATGAGTACACGTTCGCATACGCAAAAGTGCAAGGCGAGTGCGCACGCAGGAACTTTCGCAGTGAAGCAGCAGACACGTTCACAAACCAACACTCCTCATAGTTATGAGTCAAGGACTCAAAGTGTCTCCGTCACCCTACTGCTGTTCCAGCCTTGAGCTACACTCAAATTCAGTTTTGTTTATACACTACATTCAAATTGGACTAGTTTCCAGAGAGCCCTCCAACGTTTGAGTTACACATGTGCAGCTGTCCCCTACTTGATCAGTAGGCGTATGTGAACAAGTTTGAACAAGCATTTGAAGACTGTTGGGAAACAGACGAAGGAGAAAAGAGACGGAGAAGAGGAGAAAGTTTCTCAGAGTGAAGGCTGAGATCGTGCATTGTGCGGATTCCTCTCCTCTTTGTGTGAAGTTTTGTCTGCTCCCTCGTTATCTCTCCATGCTCGCAGAACGGGAGGGGAGCCGAGACTCGGGCTGGATGAGAGAGGCATATCATTAACCAAGAGTGCTTCTACAGCAAAGCGCAGACTCCATCAAATCCCACTCATTCCCACACACTGGTGTCACACTCATCATTCTCCTGCACTGAACTGCTGCGTGAAAAAAATGCCCTCATTTGTCAAAGGCCCATATCATTTTTTATTTTTTTTTTGTCAGCAGGCCTAATAGAAATTCCTTTAATATTTTCCTCTTTCAAATCTTTGAGAATTTTGAGGTACTAATGCTCATATCTAAAATTGGATTATATTTGTTAGGGTTTGACTGATGTGCTTTTGTGGGTATGTGTTTGTTGTGTGTGGGTGTCGTGCGCATGTATATGAATCTTCATTGGAAGGTTTCACTGTAGCCGTGCAGAGGGATGCAGATTGTTTGTAATTCACCACACTGACCTAGATTCCAAAATCAGGCACATAAAATGAGAGATGCTGCCCCATGTTAGCACACACGCACTCACACTCAAAAATGACAGACAAAAAAAACCCCAAAAAACATATTAACCTATGTCTCACCCTAATGTGTTAGAAGATCTCTCCTTTAAATTCTTCACTTATTACCTTGAAAGATCCAACAACTGATTTGATCCATTCACACCAAATCTAATTCCCCCCTTTTTTTTCTCATTTCAGAGCTTCCCCTCCTCCTCTCTCATCTTGGAATCTAACATCAAACCGAAATGTTGAAATGCAAATTCATTTTTTCCAGCTAGCTCAGTTCACACAAACTTTTAATTGGATTCTGACTATTAATATAAAAGCTTTCTTCATCCTCATCATTCAATCTCATATTAGTCTTTCCACGATACACGCGAACCGGCCTCATTCCACGATAAGACAGACAGAGGAACATAGATGGAGAGGCAGAGGAGGACAGAGAGGACGGTCGTCTCATTAGCACATTAGCATGGAAAAGTGTCTTACTGAATTATGAAGTAAGCCCAAACCAAGGTAGCACAGTTAACAAGAGTTAGGAATTAATTAGCAGCCTAACGGAAGTGTGCACATCTGCCTGGTTAATGTTCGGTCAGTGCTTTTTCCTCTCAACACTCTTCCACTTGGTTGCATTAACTTTATAAGCTGCCGCATTCAAGCTAACCTGTGAATATCTTTGAGGTGGATGGAAGACGCAGTGCTCCGAGGGGCAGAGGGGGCGAAGCTGCACCCTTTCACCTGGGCTAACTAGCGCGTTCAGGCTGAGAAACAAAGACACTGATGCTACCAAACGACAGATAGATAATCAGCGTGCAACGGTCGGGAAAGAGACAGACGGCCTGAGACAGAGCACCAGATGCTGTGTGGGAGGGTTATTTAATTGATGATATCACACCTCTCTTTCCCTCTTTTCTCTCCCTCTTGTTCTCCCTCTTTTCTTCCTCCAACACACACATGCACGTTCACAAACACGTGCACACGCACACATTAACACTTGCGCATGCCGTATTTGCCCTGTCACCTTCTTATCCTTGCATGACACGCCGCCCACACTTCCCCCTGCTCTGTTCTGCCCACCTTAGGCTCCCGGGGGACTTGCGAGGCCTGTAGTGTGTGTGAACCCACAAAAACAAACTATCGGAGCGACATAATAATGTTGTGGGGATGCCTTATCTGAGGTTATGATTAAGAAAGGAGCTTGGTTAGAGGCATGTTTGTAAATTCCTGTAGGTCTACAAAAAAAATCTCAATTATATGTGTTCTCCACTCTGTGCATTAAGTCATTTGAAATTATGTAACAACATCAATTTGTTTCATAGTTCCAAGAGGACAAAACAACATCGCCACAGCTCTCCGTTATGCTCAGCCACAGTTTCTGCTTTCTTGGCCTTTTCTCACAGTTTGCTTCTCTACAAGCAGGTAGAAACTGTTCCACACTCTTTCTGCTAAACTAGAGAAGCCCCAGAAAACGAGTCTCATTAATTAGCTTCTCATTTGTAAATGCAAATGAGCTTAATTAAAAAATAGACTCTCCTTTTGCGGGCTTCAAAGGGAGACAGTGAGGCCTAATCAGGAGGTTTGTTCAGCTGTGGCACTAATGAGACATATTTGGCCTAACGAGGGAGCGATGCCCTAATTTGTTTATGCTAATGATATGAAACAGTGCTTGTCCTTTTGGTGTATCTGGGAAGGGATCAGTCACACACGCCTGTGCGATGTACCTTCAGGGTTTCCTTCAGCGTTGGCGAGGTGGTGCAGCAGCCTCGCCGAATTGTTTCAGTAGGTTAATTGGCTTAATTAGCCTAATAGAGATCATTGGGGCAACGACTCAATGTCAAGGCATATGTGGGTTTCTGAGGTATTTTCCATGCAAATAATGTGCTCCGAAAAAGATTGAAGAAAAATGTAGCTCCTCTTTCTGTGACAGAGATGACGCATTAACTCAGTCAATCTTTTTGCCAAAAATTAAACGATTCCTGGAGAAGCAAAAAAAGAAAAACAGGTCCAAGTCAAGTCTCAGGTCCTACAGCTTAAAAGATAACTGTGGTTTATTACAGCCAGGGTCTTATTTTCATTGTTGCCATTATTATTTAGCAGTAAGAATAACTTGGTACTCACCACAATATTTGCTAAGAACTGAGCATGCAATATCAGCTGACAAAGGTCAGACTTCGCAAACAAACAAGAGCAGACAAGCCCTCAGGTTTTAAAGCTACACTTATCAGTTGTTTTTAGCCATGTTAGTGGTGTGGCTCTAGGGATGGATACCTCGGTTGCTTGGTCCGTCCAAAATTTCGGTCAGTCCACCACCTTAGTCCAGACTGAAATATCTCAACAACTGTTGGATGGATTGTCATGAAATTTGATACAGACCTTCAAAGTGTCCAGAGGACGGATCCTACTGTCTTTGGTGACTCTCTGATTTTTTCCTGCAGTTAACATTTTTAATTTGTACAACAGTGAACTGTCTCAACAACTACTGAATGGGATGTTTTGGAATGCGGTCAGACATACAGTATGCCACCAGCAGGTCAGAATTTAATTCAGCCTCAGCTGTACGCCAACAAGCTAAACTGTGGAACACTGTAAACTCTACATCTGCTAAAGATCAACATGTTCATGTTTCCGTTATAAGTATGATAGCATGCTGCTAACATACTCATAATGCAAACACAGCTTCACAGAGCTGGAAGCAAGGCTGTAGTCTTGTTACATCAATGATAGATCAAATAGACACATGTCACGCTAAAGGCTTCACTTGTAGTGACATCCACAGATAATTCTCACCCAAATGCAGTTCCCCTCAGTTCTCATGAGGTTTTTATGGCCTCTCAGCTCATTGCTTTGGTTTTACACCTGCAAGTTTGCTCTCATCAACATCATTTCCAGCCCAGGGAGCTGTTTTAAGCAAAAAAGCTCAAAAAAGAAAAAAAAAGGTGTGCACTACCTGATCACCACCAGACATCAGCTCTAGAATGATAAAGTGCCTATCTGATGAACATAATGGAGCATTTAGCAGCTAAAGAGACAGATATTTCCCCCATAGGTTTGTGGCCACCAAAAACAGAGCTAAAAGGATGGTGACATTGGACGTACAATTCATCAGGTAGCCAGAAACAGGATTTCAAATGAATGAAAATGTTGCTCTTTCTGCTGGATGTGTTAAAAAACAATTGCACACCCATTCACAACAACTTTATAAGGTTATAATACATCATTGTTGAATTTTAAGCTTTTTTTGCTGCCCCTGAGGGGCCAGAAAAATCAATGAATGCATCTTTAAACAAAACCCCAGCCTAGAAAACAAAGTTTCAGTTTGCAATGACGTGTTATTACCCACATTTTAAGAGTGCTCATTTTCAGTTTTAGTTAAATCTGGCTAAACTATCAGATCATCAGACTGCTACTATTTCTCACCTACTGTCTGATCTTTTTGTACAATTCAGTCATGTTCCAAGAGCTCAACAATAAGTGCAGTAATTACTATGATCTCATTGTAGTGGCCAGAACCCAAAGACCCAAATAGTAATAAACAGGATTTATCCTTTAAGGCAACGTCACTTTAACTTTGTATAAATGGAGTGAAAAGTGTGCTGTGCCTGATTTTTCTATAGTCATATCAGTTTTATGTCCATTCCTTTTAAGGTATATTTGTGTGTACATATGCCTTTGCGCGTACTGTACGTGCATATATGTGCATGTGTGCATGAGCAACAGAGTTCTCTCCACTATTTTGTTCACCGTTGACTGAGTGTGAGGCCGAGTGAGACGGCAGCATGGCTGGCCCTCACTGATAACTAGGCACAGGCAGAGTCCTGTGCTCTGTGCTTCTATTCAAAACACACACACACACACACACACACACACACACACACACACACACACACACACAGACACACACACACACACACACACATGTTAATTAATCCAAAAATGGAAGGGAAATCGAAAAAACACTGTCTCCACTTTTAATTGGACTGACTGTCGTCCAACCATAAAGAGAAAACAAGCTCAATCATTCTCCTCCATCTTGTCGCTTGTTGAATTATTGATAGATGGAGCAAACTGCACTAGAAAACGAAATGGGGAAGGAGCATTGGGCTGGAGTGTGTTTGAATGTGGTGATAAAATTTGATTATTCATGTGTGATCCATGCTGTGTGGATTCTTGTACCAGAGTGAGGAGGAGTACTGAGTTTCTCCATGGTGACTGTAGAGAACCTGTATGTGCCAGACAAGCCAGCTGGTATCTTGTTGTCCGAGTATGCAATGCTCCATCAAAAAAAAAGAAAAGAAAAAGATAAAATGTATATATAAAATATAACTAATGTAGATGAGGAAGTTAGTCACCAGACATTCATTATTCGGTCATATTTGAACCGCTGTGTAAATGCTCATCCTCTACTAACCATTACACATTGCCTTTCTGACCTTCTTCTTCTTTGCTCGACCAGTTTCACACAGTATTTGGCCCCCGTATAAGCTCCCTGAATATACTGTAATTATCACTTCATTTTTTCCCCCTTGCACCCCGAATTAGCTGGTCCTGGTGAAAAGCTTTTTATATCAGATTGGCTTTTTTCCAGCAGTCACTGGGATTTTTTTAGAGAAGATTTTCCTTTCTATTTGTCAAGATATTTGTGCTCTCATAGCTCAGGGTGACCAGAACCAGAGGAGTCTTTCCTCTTTTCAACTGAACTGCAACACCTCTTTAAAAATCTAAATGTAGTTAAAGCCTCTTTTAACAAATTATTTTACATAGTTGATCTTTAATATGACACATTAGACGTGCTTTTAAGTCCCCTATTATTGATAATAATAGCTGTATAAAAAAAACAACTTCATATTGGATAATGGACTTTTTACTGTATAGTACCACAATAGAAAGATGATACAATTTTTTGACCTCCAAAGTTTGGATACCTCAACCAGATAATGAGGATGGGGAAATCCCTGAATAGGCTTCTGTGCTTTGACAGTGACAAAACATGTTGGACTTAAAATTGTAGAGGCCAAATAGAGACCTTGAAATATTCCCCTCATCAATTAATCTCCATTCAATGACACACTGCTTTACTTAGCCAACCATTCAGCTTCCTCTGGCTGCTATAATTGTCCCAGTTAATTGCTATTCAACTCTCTTTGATTACAAGGTCGGCCCTGAATGGCTGGTGTACATGGCTCAAAGTTGGGTGCTGCTCACTCTTCTCTCGGTTCTCCTCCTTTTCCATCCGCTCCCCTTGGTCACAACAGGTCCCCCCCCCCCCCCTCCTCTCCTCTCCTCTCCTTTTTCCCTGACCCTACAGTCTAAGGTATCAGCGTTGTCACCAGTGTGATTTTCACAAACCTATTCATCATGGCGACATGCGTATATAACGGTGTCCGTTAACTTTGATATACTGATACATAATAAACCTGTCCACTTTGAGGAAGCCCATGGTAGAGAATAAAAAATGAACCCTGAGGGGAGGTGTGTGTGTGTGTGTGTGTGTGTGTGTGTGTGTGTGTGTGTGTGTGTGTGTGTGTGTGTGTGTGTGTGTGTGTGTGTGTGTGTGGGAGGGAGGTTAAAGTTTCAAATAATCTGTAATAACATGTTCTACAAGTGCAAGAGAATTTAAGGCAAATGTTTAATCTGCAAGCAGAGCTGTAATGGCTTGTTCTTACTCTCTTCATATTAAAAATGGGGAACATTTTACTTTATGTCTCTCTGTTTAACATTTATAAACAGTATATCTATACTATATATATACTATATAATGCATTTGTAAGTGCATATAAGTCTTTATTAATGTATTTGTCAGCAACCATAACTCCTCATCTGGGCACCCATATGAGGAGGCTGCTGTATAAACAGATAACAAACGACATTGTAGTAAAAAACAGTTAGAATAAAATAAATTATGTCTAGAAGAGGCTATGATTTTTGACAAATGTTGTACATTGATAAACACTTTAAAACGTCCTTATATCTGCAAACAACTACAATATAGTGTGTTATAAACAATTTATTACATGTTTGTATATTGCTTATAAATGCTAAACAGGGGGACAAAAGGTAAAGTTTCCCCCTCCAAATTATGCACTTTGTTTGAAAATAAGATATTGTTATTTCACCATAAAGTGACAAAAAAAGGGAAAAACATAGAGAGAAAACTGTACATAGGGGAAATGTGGAGAAGTTAAGCTATATCTTCAAAAGAGCACTGTTCAACAACTGTCCCCAACAATTTATGTTCTGTTGAGGTTGGTTAAGGAAACGGAGTCCATGATTGGAAAGAGATGGGGGTTGGTGTGTGTGTGTGTGTGTGTGTGTGTGTGTGTGTGTGTGTGTGTGTGTGTGTTGCTCCTGCGTCTTTCTCCTCTCCCTCCACAGCTCACACGGAGGCGACAGAGTCCCTCTCATTACTGAACAGCACAGCCTCCAAACAAAGGCTCATGCACTGACAGTGGCGCATGTTCAATACCGATAACTAGTGTGGCCTCTCATCTGAATTAGCATGCCGTATAGGACTTGACACATATTCACACAAACACACACACACACAATCATGCATTCAAGTCCAAGCACACGCACAACAAAAAATACATGCACACACATTTAAAGACACACCCTTATACGCAATTATTCACCCAGGCACACACACACAGTCATCCTGCAAACTCTTGTGTTGAACAGATAGCGATTACCGGATTACTCTGCTGCGGCAACTTGAATATGCTTTCAAGCTTTGCGTCGTCAGCATTGGCTTTTGTTCTCCATATGGAGAAGAGCCACACAAAGCTTTTCGACATCAAAGACACTGAACAACAGAAATAGGAAACTGCAAAATATTAACTGTGGATCTGAGGGACGCCGACGGGTTGTTGCAAAGAAGAACTATGCAAATAAGCAACGCAGCGTTATTTCTGCTCCACTTGAATGTAGCTTTCTCCTCATCTGGCCTTCTGCATGTTTCACACCTGGCTGGTTAAATGTGCCACTGGGCCTGGAGATGTCTGCTGGGGGGGGGGGCAGCACACACAAACACACATATGCACTTAACCAGGCTGACCTTTGCTCTTTCAAGTTCATTTTAGACTAGACCCTGTATTGCAAACCATAGCGAAATGGTGTGAGAACACTGGAAAATTGTATCTTTAAAATAAGTAGCCAATAGTTGAGCTAATTTCTATAAACAAATACCTTTCTCCTTTTGTGGAGACCATGTGGTAAAAGCAGGCTACACAAACGTTACCTCCTGTTGTGACTAATATCTGCATGGTCTCTCTGTCACACACAGTCACAATGGTTTGTTTATCTTGCTGTCGTATTTCTTTGATGCTACGTTGCTTTCTTCTGTGACTGGGCCAATAGTCCCTGTATATACTGTGGCTAGATGCAATAACAGCAGGGAGCAAAATGAGGGGCCTTTAAAATGTTTTACGTTCCTGTGCTTGCAGCCGCACACATCAATAATAGCATATTTGTGGCGAGCATGGGAGATTTTGCCCCTATGTGTTGTACTACCTATATTTCAAAGGACACTTCAACGCAGGTGGCAGTGACCCGTTTCGCAAATGAGTTCAGGGTTGAGGAATATTTACCGAACAGGCACAGAACATGTCATTTCTCACGCTGATAATGAAGGGGGAAATGTGAGGGGAGAAAACATGGAAGAGGAGGAGTGGAGGAAGAAAAGTGAGGAGAGGTGGAGTTGCAGGAAGGAAAGCCTAAAATATGCATGTCATCATGTAGATGACGGATAGCTTTCTGTGAAAGGTTCTCTTGATGCGCGTGTGCGAGGCAGGCTTCTAACTGAGCACTGCTGCCAATCATAAGTGCTCATAGTGTGTATATGTGCTTTCTTGCAGTGTTACATTCTCCTGCTGAAGCATTGAAGACGCACACACGCGCACACACACACACACACACACACACACACACACACACACAGACAACTCTGTGTCTTTGATCATCTGAGTGAGGCTGTTCTCTCCATTTTCTAATTAGCTTGGTGTTAAATGCAAGAGACAACAGAGATCAAGCAGAAAACCCAAAAGTCGATCAGTTCATTGTGAGAATGTAACTGTCACCCTAAACTATCAATACCACTCTGTAGGACTCACCATCTATCATGGCCTGCATTGCAACTGAAAACAGACACAGCGATATGTTCTGTCGTTTCAGCCTTTTGTTGAATATTCTTTAAACCCTCCGCAAAAATGATAAATCAAATCTGTGGTACTGTTCAACTCAAGTGGAAACATGAACATTCAATGTAAGTAACTACAGTGTATTTATGTCTTTAAGTTTATGAACAAGTGAAGTACATAACAGCTTCATCAGAGAGCGAGCACTGTGTTGACTCGCCACGCAGCAGATGCACATTGAATTGCTTTAGATGAAGGAACTGTTGGAAAATGTTGGTTTAAAATTTAAGGCATTTAAAAGACGCTTTGTTTTGGTGTTTACCTATATCCGGATAAAGGTCACAGATTTTAAAAAAAAGTATCAAGGCCTCTGAGAGCTTTGAATAAAAAGGAGCATCCAGTGCTAACATTTATGTTTTGACTGACCAAATGTTAATGAAAACATTTTTTCAAATGCAGGTCAAGAGAATTATGCTCTTGACCTCTGTTTGAAAAAATGCTTATGACATATGAAAAAACAATCTTTTTTTCTCCACCTGCACATCCTTCTTCTGATGGTCCACTGTCTCAGCACATACAGACACAGGCAGCTCACACAGGAGTAATATCGGTGTCTCCCACCTCTTTTTCTTACCCTCTCTCTGTCTCTCCCTCATGAATAAACATCCCTTACATTCACTCAGTGCTGGCATGAAATGGCCACACAGCCCCTGGCACACGCAGGAGTAATGCCGCAATCATTATTCCACTGCAGTGGTCCCACACAAGCATATTTCACCAATCATGTGGCTCTCTCCCCTGGCTTTTGTTTGGATGACTTAAACAAATGATGTGGCAGTGAGGAGGGCCTGCGTACCACAGCTCCCCCTGTTAACACGGCAACCGTTGACACGGACACAGCAAAATTTGCATAAGAGTGCGCTTGAGTGGTACTGGCAATTCCAACAGGGGTCTGCAGATTTTTCCCTCCCTTTCTGTGAGAGGGTGGGGTTGGGGGTGGCAGTGTAAATGGGGGGTTGGAGGAGGGGTATGGGTGGGGGGTATGTTATTTTTGGTTCTCCCGCTTTTCTCCTTCCTTTCATCCTGTTCTCCCTCTCTCCTTTTCTCTTCCCTGACTGCCAACTCCTCTTTTCTCTGGGGTTTAGTGTTGAATTGGAAGTAATGAAAGATGCCCACATGCCATGAGACTGACTGGGCTTTCAGCAATAGATATAGAGGAAGTCTATTTGGCAGAGCCATTAAACACATACAAAACAATGGTGGCATCTAAGAGTCAGGCCAGTTACAAGTGACATATACCTCCCTGTGTATTAGAACTGATACTGAATTGTCATATAGGCAGTCGTAGAAGTACTGTGTATGCGTAAGTAGAAAGAATTCATTGTTGTTTAATGGAATAAATCAGTAGCATGCTTATTTTGAAAGTATCCTAGCAGCAATCCCTGGATCTTTTCAGAATAATGGCCTCGCTAAAGATGATGAGTGTGATGAGGATGAGTAAAAGGAAGAGGATGTTTAATAAAGTCTGACATTTGAAAAAGGGGGGTGACAACTACTGTGTCGATGAGGGCAATGACACATTTGACAAGGACGGCACTGCTGATGAAGGTGAGGAAGAGGAGGATAGTCATGATAATGCTTATTTCTGTTGTGCCTTTTTTGTTGATGTTAATATCTGAAAATAGATCGAGGAGTGCTGCATTCAGAGAAGTTAATCAAGCAGCCCGAAGGGCCACTGCTCGCTCCTTTTATGTGTCTATCTCGCGCTACATTTCCCCTATCTCCATCTCTTTCATTCGCCTTATCTCGCCCTTCTTTAATC
Organism: Xiphias gladius; assembly: GCF_016859285.1. Classification (NCBI taxonomy): domain Eukaryota; kingdom Metazoa; phylum Chordata; class Actinopteri; order Istiophoriformes; family Xiphiidae; genus Xiphias; species Xiphias gladius. The sequence continues at coordinate 18,552,827 of NC_053417.1, read as the reverse complement.
ATAGCATATCAATGTGACTGATACATCTAAGAGATCTGTTTGCGTGCTGTTCAGTTTGTGAGAAAGTTCTATTTGCATTCCATGAATTTGCTCTCGCCTGACTTTCAGACTTCTCACAGTGAGACAGCAGCTCATAAAAATACCAAACAATGAAAACAAGTAGCACTATCTCCCCAAATGTTTGCAATGTACGTGTGCAGCTTGGTGTGCTTTAATATGTGTTTATAGGCACCGGTTACTCTGCCGAGTCCTTAGGGTGGGTGTGGCGCTCTGCTGTGCAAAGGTTGTCTCCATGGTGATAGATGTGGGGTCATCTCCATGACGATGGATCAGAGGGGGTGTTGGCCGCCAAGGTTGTGGACCAAGGACAAGGCAAGAGTGATTGCAGCCACCCAGACAGGAAATCGAAGAGGAGCACTCCAAGGGGGGTGGGGGTGGGGGTCGAGGAAAAGGGTGCAATTTCACAAGCCAAATTACTTCTGGGATGGAGGAGAGAAAAATATCACAGCAATAACAGCACCAGGGATGAGAGGAGGGGAGGAGAGGGAGGTGGGGGAGGAGCAGGTGGCAGCAGGAAGGAGGAGGGAGGTCCCAAACAAAAGCTCAATTATCAAAGTCATCAGACATGCATGCTCACATAAGCAAATAGAGTGACACCCTATTACCTTAATGCCATACAAACTTCCCATCTTCCCCTCAATGAAAGGGATTTCCAGAGGTATCTGTCAGTGTTTGGCTGTGATTTTCCATGTGGTTTATCAAGCTTGATTTATTTCTGAGACTGATGCCGGCTGTGACTAGAAAATATTGATTGGATTGTGCAACATGTTCCACTGCAGCCCTACTGATTTCTTTTTCTGTTCTCTCTCTTCGCTCCTCCTCTGCTCTCTGGCGATTCCACAACATTAGTATGTGAAACAACAGCACATCAGTGAATTGTTACCAAGAACAGGCATAGTGAATAAGTGACTACAACTTAAAATTTCTGCCTCGGTGCCTTGTTCTCTCTCTGCTCAGGGTTTCCCTCATGCATTTTTCCCGTCTCTCTCTCAGTATGCCCTCTATTTTCTGTGCGTGTTTGTGTGTGTGTATGCTCGTACAGATGAGCGTCTGTATCGGCAGGCTGAGTGCATTGAATCATTAAGTCCACAGTGCCACTGTTCCCATTGCCTCATTGCACCTAATTAAGCCCCTTTTGTTTCCCATCAATTAACACTGTAATTAAAACTACTCGTGCTTCTGTTTACCCAGAGTCTGCTGATTCACGGAAAATGACACATCAACAGTGTTGTGCAGGAATTCAGCTAATAAATGCATGCATCACACATGCATGCACATAAAGTATATACATGTACATATCAATACAAGTATAGTTATGCCTGTGATACAGTATATGCACACACATTCTTGCTCACACTTTTGCAACATTGAAGCTCAACCAGGCCTCTCAGTTTGCTTAAAAAAAGCGATTGAACAAGGGGTGCTGGGAAATAACTGGAGCTGGGAAATGAGAGCAGGATCCCTTGGTTTGTTGGTGTGTGAGTGTGTATGCGTTTGTGTGTGTGTGTGTGTGTGTGTGTGTGTGTGTGTGTGTCTATGTGTGTGTGAGGGAGTGTGAACCTCGGTTGAGTCGTTAACAGAACCAGGGGATTCACCTCCCGATAATCTCACACTAATCACCTAATCCTCCATCCCTCAGGTGAACAGACAGAAAAGGAGCACTTGACATCAAGTGGAAGCCTGACAACATGCAACCCACTCATACATGCACACACGCATGCACACACAGTCTATATTCATATGCATGCATGTACACACAGACAAATGAACAAGTCAAACAAATGAGCGCTACTCCATCCCGCCCCCGCCAGCCCCGTCCTCCTTAACACGCCAATGTACATTTCACCAAAAAATATACACCCTATCCTCTTGTTTCCATGGCAACTGACTGTAGAGCTGTGGGTATATGAGGCAGCAGGCAGCAGGCGAAATCACTGGTGTGAGAGGCGAACCAGTCTGTCACCTCAGCCTCCCCAGAGAAACAACACAGAATACTGTACTACTGTACTCTCTCCTTTATCTTTCTCTCTCTGCATCTATTGCTTGAATTTACAGGAATACACCGATTTATCTCTCTCTCTCTCCACACACACACACACACACACACACACACACAGGCCCACACATACACCATCCCCCGTGTTGTCTCATGTACTGTAACTCAGGGCAAACAGGGGCTACGACGTGAGACATTTGTGTGTAAAACACGTGTGATCTTCTTATTAAAACATGATCATGAACTGCCACCCAGATACACCACCCTTCCCCTTTTCCTTTCCTGTCGGGGGTAACTGCTGCTGCTGCTGCTGGTGGAGGCCAACCTGTCCTTGGGTGTAGTAAAGGATTACAGCAGCACACACCATGTGACCTTAATTCCCCCCTGCCTGCCTGTGCCGCACTCAGCCAATCAGGGATGAGACGTGCATGTATGTGTGTATATGTTGTGTGTATTTGTTTGTCCTTGCATGCAGACCGCCATGTTTGTCAAGACCGTTTGTCTCAAGCGTATATGCCCTAATAGATGGATTAAGCCAGATAAAAATGGATGAGGCTGATTATGTGTACATTTGTGCATATGTGTTAGTATGCAAGTGCCAGCTTGTGTTTTTAAAGGGGGGGGGTAGTGTGAATCAGCAGCAGCAGCAGCCGCCGCCCCGGCACGTGTCGCACATTCAGACGACCTCATTCATCCCCAGCAACCCCAAAATCCCTCTGCTCCTTCCCCTCGCCCACAAAAAGACCTCAACCCCCACACAGCCTCCGCCGTCAGCAGGCTCAGCTGGTGGCTCAGGGAGGAGGAGGGAGGAGCAGAGAGATGGAGAAGTGGACGGATGGACGGATGGATGGATAGAGGGGGTAGGGCAGGCGCCGAGAAGCCCAGTTAGTAAGTGGCCTTTTTTTTTCCTCATTGCTAGGGTTTGGGTTTTTTTTTCAAAGATGGAGCAGCAGAAGAGAACTGTAACAAAAAAAATTATGGAGGATAAGAGAACGATTGGGAAGGAGGTAGCGAAGAAAATCTTATAATGTGAGGGTAATATGTGTCTGATTGTAGTGGGGGTGGAGGTCAGAGTGTGTGTGTTGGGGGGGTGTCAATTAGATATGGAGATCAGACAGAATAAGCAGCAGTTTAAACATGAGCATTACATCAGGGGGAGACGTCCGGCTGTTATGTCGGCTTGCACCTGCCAGATAAGGCCCGCAAACCTTTGTGTGTTTCTGCCCGAACGTGTGTGTCTTTGTGTCTGTGTGACGCAGCAGACATAACAGACGCAGCACCTTGCCTCACGGGACAACCACTGTAGTTGACAACCTTTGACCTTAACCAAACCTTGACCCTGGCAGAAGGCAACTGATTTACGCAACAAAGACAGATGACACAGCGGAGCCTGAAGCCAGTGTTAAACTCTAACCTTCAACCCTCCAATCCCAACCCAGACTCTATCTGAAGCCAAACACAACCTGCCCTGTCAACACACGCACGCACACATTGAGACAATGAAGCAGGAGAAATGCCACACTCATCCATCAAAGCAGCAGAAAATCAATACCATCAAATAACATAAATATGCAAGTGAAGCCATTATTATTATGCTAAGTAGTTCGGTTTGCTCATTGTTTACGGGCTGAAATGAGACATTCTGGTGTTAAAAAACTGAACAATATTCTGCTGGGGTTGCATAAATCACACTAAAGATGTAAATAGATAAAATATTATTTCAGGCAATACAGTTTGGCAGTTTGGTGTCCAGCAGATCTGAAGTTTGGCAAATCTAAAAAGGAAAAAAAAGAAAAAATGATAAGATTTCACAGAATTCTCTATTTTTGCATCATAACTTTTAATATTCTATGCAACTTATTCAGTGCAAAATACTTTATCCGTCCCTCAATTGAGAGGAGCAGGATAGAAAACACAAAAACACACAAACAATTCATTCTCACAAATTAAAATGATCCAAGAACACAAAATACGGTAGAGTAAAGGAGAAAGAGAAAAGACAAAAGGGTTACTGGCAGTAGCCAGTCTGTGGCCGGGCAAACATGTCTATCAACGCAAAGCCCCATTATGTTAAAAAGTGCAAAAGAGCAAGTGTGTTTAAGGAAAAAATAATAAAATACCATATACATTCATACATACAGGCAATCTAAATCATTCCTTATGACATTAGCTTAAAGGACGTGTGGCAGTACTGATAATCTTAAATGCCTTTTTTTGGACTTGGTCAATGTTTTATTTATTTAAATATTATAACTGAGAGAAATAACACCTTGCAATTGATTTTTGTCCTTTTGAAAAAGGCATGTAAATCTTTCACTAAAAGAGGTACAGAAAATGGAAAAATAATAAAAGCTAATCAAAGCTAATACTTCATATATTTCAGTCCACACAAGTAGTCACATTTTTGTTTTGTTTCCTAAAAACTCATCATTAAAAGCATGCACGGAAATATATTTCAAAATGTGATATCAGTGATGTTCAAGTATGATTTTTCAACCAATAGGTACAATAGCTAAATTCTTCAAAAGCAGATTTATTTCATGTCCATCACATGTAGCCCTGTCATGCATATTAACTACATATGGTTTCGATGTGTTTCTGTCTCTGAGTCATGTGAAGTAAACGTCTGGCCCCTGCACTGCCTGTGCGTCTGTAACAGATGGTGTGTGTGTGTGTGTATGTGCGTGTTTGAGTGTGTGTGTGTCCCCACAAAGTCTGGCAGAAGCACCTTATCGCTCTGTGGTGTATCATGCCAACTGCTATCGGTCTACCACACGGCACCTTCCAATCTACCTCGTTCTTCCCTTCATTTTCAGACTTTTAGTATCAGGTCATGGTGTTATGGTGAATTTAATATTGCAGTATATGTTATACGCAACATAAGGTTTTGCATCATGATAAGGAAAAAAGTATATCTCTTTATTTTGCGAGTGAGGAGTCGGTTATTTCGAGCTTTTACTCTTATATAACAGTTATTTCCCATATTTTTCTTTCTGCACACCACACCACTCGAATTTCTATGCACACATGCCATCAAAATTTCCCAAGTAAAATGAATTTTCTGAATTCCACTTTAAGTGCTCCCTTCAGACGACAGATAAACATCTACACCGAACATATCTGAAAGATATGAACCTGTCAGTGTCATGGATGCTACAGCTCAATGGGTAATGACAGGGATAATGATATTGTCTGTTCCTTTGCTGCACTTGTTCAGTGATATTTAATAACTGTCCTAACCAGGCTTGTAGATACGACTCCATAAGAGGTTTGACATTTTAAGATAATTTTTCAGATAGAGCCGAGGAGAGAGATTATGAAAGGAAAGAAGAAGAAAGGACAGATAGATAGAAACAAATCAACAAAGAGAGGAAGACATAAAATTCCCTGAGGATCTCTGGTAATCCAGAATAGACTGGGCTTCAAAGTTATCCCAGCAAACTTTTTGGATTCATTGAAAATGTGATTGAAATGACAAAAAAGGGAACGGAGGCGATAGGGAAGGGAGCATGCAAGAGAGACCCGTTCACGCCTCTGAAAATCTGTCAAAGTAGTTTGGAAATCATGAGTGTTTCTTGGGGGAGACGCGCATGTAGATTTCATTTCATGAAAGCAGAAAATGCAATACTCAGCTGACGAGCCACGGCGCTACAGAATTCTCTCTGGCAGCGCTTTGGTACCATCAAGAGCTGACTACAAACAGCATAGCAACACTGATTTGACACGTGTCATGGGTGTTTTGTAAATACTTTGGATATTTTCCTCCTCCAACATTAGACCATGGCTTCCTCCTGTCACAGTGCTGCTCCTGTGACAAATACTCCAAAGCACCCTTTCTCTAAGGTCAAGCAGAAAACATTTTCAGGGTTTAATGTGGGTGGATGAATTTTACATTGTTTATTAAAGGCTGGGTGGATCAGCAAATAATTATTTTCAGTGTATGAAGCAATAAAAGTACACAGCATGGAGATTGAGTCAGTGTGAAAACGAGCAGCCGCGTGAACTTGCAAACATCTTAGTGGATGCGATTTCACCTTCCAGCCTCTCTCTCTCTCGTCTGTATGCAGACTTTGTCTCAGGGTTTCTCATGCCGTACTGCTGCTTGTGCTTCTGCTGCCGAGGGAGGCAAAGGTAGGCTCAGGGTGTGAGCAGCGGGGTGGGTGACAGGGCAGCATCCACGCCCAGACAAACACAGCCTCTCCTGGGCTGATGCTACCAACATGCCTTGCTGCTGGAGACACGCACAGATGACCCCTGTCTTGAACCGCCACTGCAACCTCAGAGTGTCTCTGTCAATGTCATGAAGTATGTGTCTGTGTGTGTGTGTGTGTGTGTGTGTGTGTGTGTGTGTGTGTGTGTGTGTCAGTGTGTATGTTTACTTGCTCTCTAGTGTGCTCCTGCTACTCGTGGAAAGTAACCAATTACAGTGTCTCACGTACAGTACTTAAAGTGGCTATAATCCTAAAGCACTTTCTAACTTTGTTTTAAAATGTGCTTTATAAATAAAGTTTATCATTATTATTGTTGTAGATACATTTATAATGACAATCTATAAAATGTCAATGTGAAAGGGGTTGTTCATAGAGATGAACCTACAGAATTATCACCCAAATCTGCATCTCCCCTCCGGAGATTTACAGCAAGTTTCTGCTCATTGTTTATCTGCCTGGCCCCCAATTTTACTGTTTTAGTTCACTCATAGCTCTCATGGCGTCATTGCTGCAGCAGGAAGCTGTTTTGACAGCAAAAAGCACAGACAGACTCAGTTAGCCACTAGCTGGCGAACATTGTGGAGCATTTAGCAGCTGAAGAGCCAGATAATTCCCTCCGGAGTTGGTTGACACCAAAATCGGAGCTAAGAAGAGATTGAATATAGGACTTACATTCACTAGGCGGACACAAATCCAAAGGAATGATAATGTTGCTTCTCATGATAATGTTGCTTCTGGATGTGTAAGTACGTAACTGTCTGCAAACACGGTAGCCTTATCTATATATACAGTATATGCAGATGTAAAGTTTTACGAGAAACAGGAAGAATAGTGATATACACCGTGAGCTACACTGCAGAGTTTACAGTTCCTTTTGCCTACATACCATTGGATGTACTAACGACTAACCCCTGAATTACTGGGACACTGAATAAATCTTAAAAACCCGACGATTCTCATGCAAGTTCTGTAGTGTTCATGTCCCATTAGTTCTATTGTACATTATATCATAACTACGAGATCAGCCTCTGGTAAAAGGTCTTTCCTCATAATTATTAGGTACGATCTCGTAATTATTCGATCTTTTTCTTTTGTGAATGCAATGCACTTCCGTAAGAAAAGTTTCAAGGTGCTTGTACTGTATTTCACAGTATTTCTATTTTCTGCAGCTTTTTACTTCTACTACTCTACATTTCAACATGAAATACTGTAAATTTTACAATTTGAGAGCTATAGTTTGTAGTTATTCCAATGTGCAGTGAAGTTTTATTCCAAAGTCTTCATGTTTTTTATGTTTAGTGTAACACTGAATCAAAGTAAATTTAATGTGGCTTTTTTGATTTACAGGGAAAGACCCTTCAATGTCAAAATGAAAAAACGTAACAACGTAATCTAATTACTTATGAATAATAAAATAAAATCCAAAATACATGTTTGCATAAGAATTCACCCCCGTTTATAGATCACCTGTGTAGGTTTCAGTGGATTGTAGCAGCCTTTAAATACACCTGTAGTGGAACTGGAAGGCCTAGCTTTTGTTCAGTGATCATTGTAGCAAAACCAACACCATAGAGACAAAGAAACACTCCAAGCAACTCTTCATTCCCCAGGCAACCTGACAAGGCTTGAGCAGTTTTGTTAAGAAGAATGGGAAAGGTTGTCATGTCCAGACTCAAGGCTGTAACTACTCATAAAGGCCTATCTACTAAATGTATGAATCTACTACATAAATACATAAATAGGAGGCAAAGGTATTTTATATTTCTGATTCATTTAGACCACTTTGTAGGGATCTGTTTTCACTTTGTATATTTTTCTGTTGATCATTCTGAGGGCAAAAAAAAACAAACAGAAAAATCCCACATTAAATCTGCTTTATTGTAAAACAATAAAACATGAAAACTTCCAAGCGGGCTGAATACTTTCTATAGGCATTGTACTCTTAGAGACCTATATGAAGTAGTTACAATGAGCTCCATCTCGACCAATTGTAACATAAAATGTTGCTTACATAATAATAGACAAAATATATTAATCCAATGCTATAATATATATACAGTATGATAACATAACTCTCTGACAGGGGCCACTGAGCATAATTAGTACTTTTACTTTTGGTACTTTACATACATGTTGCTGATAACACTTAAAACACTTTACTTGTGCAAAATTTACGTTGTACATTTCTACAATGTGGATTTCCTACTTTGACTTCAGTAAAACATCTAGGCACTGCTTCCATCACTGCTGTCATCTGTAGATTAAGATTTCACATATGATTGGTGATAAAACTGTGCTGTATTCTGATAGACCTCAACTAACTCCAACATTAAAGTGCTTGAGAGTGGGAATTCATCCTTGGCCCAAATACCTGTCACACCTTGAGTTAACAATATTCTATCACATTACAATGCAGTTTACATCAATAATAATAATACAATACTATAATATACTCACATTGGAAAGGGCTGTATAAAATGCATACTTTTGATACTTAAGTACATTTTGCTGCCAATACTTCCCATACTTTAGATACATTTCAAATGTTTTACTTTTAGTAGGTGAGTATAGTTGCACTCAGTTGCTAGTTTATAAGGTATACCTAGCTCAAAGTAAATCATTCTAATACAGCATTCCTGCAATAAATTCTCCCTTCATGAAAGTTATAATGGTTATAATGTCAGGATAATGTATTGCATTATAGTGACAGATGTTTCTATCATTTTGTCAACCCCATTTATGTCATTGACGGTAGGCTAAAGAACTAAACCACCTCTCTGTATACTGTATAGTACATGCAGGTCAACAGCACCACAAACTACATCCTCAAAAACAGTCATAAAAGTGAATCAACTCCACTCTAAAACAATTGCAACATAAACTAAAAATAATAACCTTTATGAAGGGAGGATTTATTGCAGGACTGTTGCATCAGTTTTAGCTCGGTTTACCTAATAAACTGCCAACTGAGTGTATGTTGGGGTTAAGTAAAGGATCTGCATTTCTTTTCCAATGCTCCTGCAGCTTCCCTGTCAACACAGTGGCAGTACCCAAACTCCACAGAGCACTCAGTCAAGACATTTGTCCAAAACAGCCTGTTCATAAAGATAATCAACCTCTCCAGTACATCTCCAGTGAGTGACTGGTGGAGCTGAACAGTGTAGGTGAGGTGAGATGAGGTGTCAGGGGTGAGCAGCAAAGAGGGGAGGAGAATTGGGGTCACTGGGAGGAAAGGAACGATGGATACAGTGCCGCAGGGTCTTGGCATTGCCTCCTTATAACGACATTACAGTGGAGAGAACAAGCGGCAATGAGCGACGCCATCATTAACCTCTGGATGGGCAATAAATCAACGGCAGTTCACACAAATTAGACCAATTCCCCTTGATCTGCCTCCGAAGGCCCGCACTAGGACTATGCCATTATAAATCACATACAGGAGGGGGAAGGGGAGGGACACACACACGCACGTACACACATACATATACACATACACATACAGATACAGATAGAGGGAGAGATAGCATGCACCTACTTTGACTGGTGGTGGTGGTTTTACAGTGAGTCATATAAACTAAAATAATTAAATCTCTCAGGCTTGCCCTTTGTGATTCATACATATTTTCATCATAGCTGCTTATTACGGACAGCCTTTGATTCTGTCCAGGGGTTCAAAGAAATTAACATTACTTGTACCCAAGTTACAGGAGAAGAGTGGAGGAGTGGAGAGGAGAAGAAAGCCGAGGAGAGGAGATACTTTCAGAATAAAGATGACAAAGGTTATGCAATTTCAGATTATTATTCTGCACTGTGCAGCCCTGGGGACTGATCCGATGTAACTACGGAAGCATACAGCATCACTTTTTTCCCCAAGCAACCAACAGTGAGTTCAACAGAAACCAAAAATAACTGTGGGTACAAATAGAATAATTTACCAGAAATTTGTTCAAATTCCCTTTTTCACCATAATAGGATTTGTGCTCCAGCCAGAACAAGAAACAATAGCAATATGTATTGATTCATGACATCATTTGTTAGTATTGTAGCCTGATTACTCTCCATGGAAATTTTCAGGCACATTGGGATTGGGCTTTTGGTGAACCTTGTGTCCTTTCAGGGCGGTGTGGGGAGAGGCGTGGACAGCTGCCGTCTCTCCGCGGTTGTCTGTAGGAAAGAGTACATATTGCACGTCACTCGGAAAGGTAACAGATATGGCAGTATGTCCCTGCCATCTGTCACTGGAGCTTCACGAGTCCACAAAGACAAAGGAGAGCCAGGCCGCTGAGACGGCAACAAGGCCCCAGCCTGCTATTGTCCTTCAGGCTTGTGGGTGGATGTAGGGCCCCTCATCGTCAGGCCCTGCTGAGGAGATGCAGTCTGGCTAACAGCAGTTTTCACCAGACAAACTCACCCAAACAGATTAAGGATATTCAGATTTTAGCATACAATTGATCTCTAACTGCCAAAATAATTCAATTAGTGTCCCAAATCCAAGGTGTTATGACACACTAATCAATAAAAGAAAAGTCCAAAAAGTTACTTTTGTCCTGTTTGATTTCTTGTCCCTGATTTCAACACTTGTCTTTGCCCTCTTTATCTCTTGAATAACCCCTGAGATGCACACAGACACACACTCATGTGTACTCACACTTACATCTAGACTCCCAAAGATAAGGTCCCCGGATTAATCGACAAGGTCGATTTTTCATGATGGAATTTTATAATAAAGATAAACTGTCACAGCAATCAAAGCATCACTTAGGGCTATCTTAAAGCAAAGCCAGGACCCCTGTTTTCATCCAGCAACCCCCCCACCCCCCAATCCCCAAAAATAATCATCCTCAATCCTCCCAAACACTGCAAACCTTCCAAGAGTCCCATCTTTTCCTTTATCTCTCCCTCAGAAGAAAGAAAAAAAAGGATAGATGAGGAAGGTCAACGGTCTGTCAACAGTAGATAAAGAAGGATAGACGAAAGAAGAGATCGATCGAGAAATCTTGAAAACTTCGGTTTTATATATTTTTGTTCTGAAAAGAAAACAGGAAGATAAAGTGCTGTCAGACTCAATATATTCCCGTGTTTCTGGGTTTCTCAGCTGGAGTTGGGGTAGTCAGTTTTCATTTGAAAATGTTTGTCTTTTCAAGGACATTGTGTCAGCAGTGTACTGTCAAGTATGTATATGATGTATATGCTTCTCTGTGCAAAATTCTTTCTTTGAGTCTGGGTGCAAAACTGAAGAAAAACAAGCTTCACTTATTCCTTTTTTGGACAGCATGACAGAGCAACATGTGAGATTACACCACTTAATCCCTGTGTAATCTCGGTGTTCCTCTGCTGTGGAAGCTGCCTCGGCATGTAGGTCCAGTGGCAAATCAGTTCTTAATACAGTAATAAAGAGTAGATTGCAAGAGAATCTGGAGTAAGAAAAAATGGGGACAAATTAATCATTTTCAGGAGTATTTGGTTTTGTTGTGAGAGGCCCCTTTTTTCTGTAACCTTAAAGATTCTTGACTAAACAAGCAACAATCAAAGATAAATATCTGCAAAAAAAATCCTTAGTTATTATTTATCAGGAGTTAAACACTCAAAAATCAGCTAATCTGCTTTATGGGACTGTGTGAGTGTGGTCTGATAAGATTTGATTGAAAGTGCTGGCAACAAAAGAAAACAAACCCACTACTGTCATCAGAGGCTGATTGAGAAAATAGGTTTTCAGGGACTTTAAAGACTTAATTCATCTTTGTGAATGCACGGCGAGCCCTGCTGTATTTGCAAGGAAGGGTAAGGTGGAGCTGAAGGGAACTGGCACACTGTGGAGGTCAAGGTCTGACCCCTCAGATCCCAGCTCTCTGTGTGCAAGGGCGGTTCGTCCATGTTTTGAACTTGGGGGTTTCCAATCAGACAGATTGGTGTTGGGGCCTCATTTGACACGAGGGGGCCGGGGTTGCTTCAGATCCTGGTGGGCCAACTGGCAGCCTCTCAGGAAACGTATTTCAATTACCATAAGAGCCTTGGCTTGTCTCCCTTCATCCTATTCTTTAATGGGCTATGCATGTGGCATTTCATGCAAATGACTTATAGCAAGATCCTTTCCCTTTATGGGTGTTGTTTTTCTGAGTGTTTACTTGGTGTGTGTATGATTGTGTCTCTGCATGTGTCTCCGTATATGCACCAGTGTATCTTGGTGTTTGTGATTAGCTAAAAAAAGATACCAGCGGTTGTCCATAACAAATTTCTGACCCTGTGGCGGCAGTGTTTTGGGAAAGTCGATGAAAACAAAGAGTTCAAAAACACGTAATTGCCAAGGCAGTCTGTCTTGACGTTACATGAACAGGAGCGATAGCCATGAACCAGCCAAAGCATGCATTAGAAGCTGGAGATCAGACACAACTCATATCTGCTTTTTCTTCTGAGGCAGAAGGGAGAGAGCCAGAGAGAACGACAGCAGCAAGACAAAAGAAGAGCTTGGAGGAGGGTGTGGGTGAGTAATACAAAGTCAATCAAAAGAGGAGAGAGGAGAAAAAGTTGTACTTCAAATAATAATCTGAGGACTGCTTGCTGGTATTTGTGAGTACATGTTTGACAGATAGTCTGACGCAGGAATACAGTGAGTCTGGCCATGCTCAGTGCGATTTTCCTCCGTGCCTCCACTCGTTTCGTAAAATTGTTCCTCGCAATAAATGGCTCTGGCTTTCTTAACCAGAGACTATATAAATGGGAAGAGTAATAAAGTATTTTACATTTGTTTCAGGACTAAAGGGGAAACAACATTAATGAAGGCTTTGTTCTATTCAAGCATCTCAGTAAGACATGAACATGAGCCAGCATGCACAACACCAGGACCCTGAAACCAAACAAAAGCCACGCTGGCACCTCTGTGAGGCTGTACTCTGAGCTAAACGCTAACGACAGCACACTGACATGCTCACACTGATAATGCTAACATGCCAATGTTTAGCAAGTAGTACAAGTATAGTACAAGTATTATGTTTATCACATTCACCAATTTTAGTTAAGTTTTAGGATGCTACCATTTGCGAATTAGCACCGAACACAGATGAGGCAGATGGGAACGTCATTAATTTTGCAGGTATTGAAGATTTGGCCTGCTGGTGGTGCTAGATAAAAAGTTAGCAGATCAGACATGTAGCCTTCGTTTATAATGAATTATGTCTTTGTTGGAGGATACTTTTAGCCATTAAACAGACATGGAGGTAAATCTGGCTCATTTACCTATATCAAGAAATTAACAAACATTTGAATGGAATATGGGAAAACATCACACTATCTTCACACAACTGGAATCAGCAACTGTTGCATTTCAAGTTTGTTCATCAGCTTTATTTAACCCCAAGCAAAAGATCCTTGATGAAGTTTGCAGTGTCTCCAAAGTTTAATCTAGGCCAATTAAATCATTCAAGGACTTTCCTGCAAATGATAACAATGCCCCCTTGTTATATATTTATGGGAGCAGGAAATAAAATGATCTCTAAAGTAGATGGATTGCTCTTACCCTGCTCCCCACAAGTAATGCTATTAAACGGTAGCTCTAACTTGAACTTAAACATGTCTCTGAGAGAATTATGGCAAGCTGCATCCACTGCAGCAAAATGGCTTCAAGCAACAAGATGGAAACACCTACATTCACTTTTGCTCTATCACTGGTGTGGTACATTTTTTATATAATATAATATAATATAATATAATATAATATATATAATATATATATATATATATAGTAGCTGTTGAGGTATTTCAGTCTGACAGTTCCATCCCTAGAGAATGGTTAAAAATAAATAGTAAAAAAAAAAAAAAAAAAGGGTCACCAGTTAGTATTAAAATTATGTGAATCATATGCTATTGCCTTCACAGCCACCAGATCTCAAACCAAATGAACCTGTGGGAGATTTTGATAGACAGCATTCTCTGTCACCATCACTAAAACACAGAAACAACAGGAATAACGTGTGGAAGGATGGTGATTTATCACAATGGTAGAGCTGCAGAGACTTGGAGAATCTATGCCAAGGAGCACTGCAGCTGCTGTAGAGGTTTGTGGTGGCCCAACATCTTACTAAGACAATTTAAGTTGGATTTTGCTTTCATTTCTGACCAATTCACAAGTCTATATAATGGCAGTTTTGTAGGACAGTTCCAGCATATGACGCAGTATGATTGTAGAATTAATGTTGCATTTATGGCTCCTCATTTATTACTATGATCTATGTTTGTTAATGTTTCAGCTGCTCACATTAATTAGCAAGTCAGGAAAAATCCTCCAAAGAGGTGATGAAGGGATCTGAACACACATTTAAATAAACTCATAATTAATTATGTGTATGTCTTACCAAAAATACACACTGGCATTGCCCAGAATACATACACTACAGAAACAGCACACCAGAGGCTTGGTATAGGCATTTAATCTTTCTGAAGTGAGAGCAAACCCGACAACAACTTTGGACTTATATGAGATCCAATTATGAGAGGTAGAGGGGAGCTTCCTGCTGCTTTCCCCAGGATAAGAGTTCAACTGCTGGGGATGAGCTGTGGGATTACCTGGCCATGGGACTTGTTCCCAGGCTGCAGGGAAAGTCTATTAGCAACTAGGTAATCTTCCCTGGTGAAAATAGGAGGATAAATTCATGCCAGAACAGAGCGCCTACTCGACCCATTTAGGTGTGTGTATGTGTGTGTATGTGTGTGTATGTGTGCGCGTGTGCGTGCGTCCGTCTGTCCATCTATCCAGTGTTTCTGATTAGTATGCTTGGGCCATGAGTCTACACTGACAGTGGGGCCTCTGAGAGCAGCAGCGCCATGAATTCTTTAGCATGAGCTTGCATGTACCCTTGCTCTCATCACGCCTGAGAGGACAAATCCAGTCAACGGGAGACAAGGTTCACACACACACACACACACACACACACACACACACACAAACCATCATTTGGCACATACATCTATGCCTGCCAATCTACTCTGAGTGAACTGAAGGTCCCTCTGGCCTACATGCAAACACAGTCTGCATTTAACCATCTCATCAGCACACTCAACACATTTCCTTCTGACTCACAGAAGAGGAGCCAAACATACTCATGTCTGCACACACATACACACACACAAAAAATCTGAGGGAATTTTCAATCTCTTCTTCTCCCTTTCTCTCTCCCTCTGCCTGTGGAGAACACTGGCAGGAATCAGGGAGAAGAGCAGGGTTGCTAGGCGACAGGTTGTGGTTGCCATGGTGAATTTAAGTGGAACAGCTGGTCCAATCAGCATAAAGTGCGGGCAGGCGGGGGCAGAGCCAGGGGGGGCTCATGCCAACACAGACAGACAGGAAGGAGAGGCTGCTGAGGCATGCAGGATGGAGAGGAGAGGAGAGGAGAGGAGAGGAGGATAAAGTAGGCTAATGAGTGAAAAAGACAGAATGATTAGAGGACACTAAAAAAAGGAGGGATGAGGAAGAAGAGGTAGGAGGTCAGAAACACTGGAATAAACGGGTTTTTCTCATTGAGGACAAAAGATGACAATAATATTGTTCAAGGGACATATTGTCACTGATAGATTCGGTTAGAGATCACTCAGAGATTGTTCTTCCCATCAGAAAGACAACAAACACCGCATCAAATGTATCTCAGGAAATGTATGTTATGTGTGTTTCACTCAGCGGCGCTGCACCTCAGGCAGGAGCCACGGTGATCAAAACCTGATAGAAAATATTTAAAGGCACAACACAGACTGCAATACAAGAAAACAACACTGGCACCATCACATTTAGATGCAGCTAATGACAACGTGGTGATAACATAGTGATAATGATAATGGGATGGGAAAATGTGTGGGTGTGGGGATCGGGGATTTCACAGTCCCATCAACAGTTGTGTGTGATGGGGCATTTAAAAAAAAAAAAAATCTCAAATGTGTTTTCAGGGGAAGTGAGAAGTCGGGGTCTGTTTGGTGTTAAAGTTTTCCGTCAAGTGCAATCAACATCTATGACAGTGGGAGGATGGAGAAATACAGGTGAGATTATAATGATGAAATCAAAAGAGGCCCCGCAGATTGATGCTCAAACAGGAATAATGAATAATGGATCTACAGAGAAGACCTTACCCCCTCTTTATTTCTATTATCACTGATGTATTGGTATATAATGTCATTAATTGTGTATATTTGTGGATGCCATTGTTGTACTTCATTTTTGTGTCACCTTGTCTCCATTGATGGAATGCGGGGAGAAGCACTGTATACTGAGCTTCCTCTTTGCGTTAACATATTTAAATGTTATAATTATTTCTATTAAGAAATATACCAAACAAAATCTCCACACAAACTGAAACTGCGCTGAAATTTAAACTACTGACAGGGTGACGAATCAAATGAAAAACCAACATAAAGTGTCTTAGTAAGGTGTTGGGCCACCACGAGCCGCCAGAACAGCTTCAATGGTGATCCATTGGTGGATTTGGTGACTGCAAGGGCCATAGATTATGATTCACATCATTTTCATATCATCGAACCATTCAGTGACCCCTCTAGCCCTTTGGATGGGGGCATTGTCATCCTGGAAGAGACCACTCCCGTCAGGATAGAAATGTTTCATCATAGGGTAAAGGAGGATCACTCAGAAGAACTTTGTATTGATTTGCAGTGTACCTTCACTCTCAGGGGAAAAGTGGAACCAAACCATGCCAGAGAAAATGTCGAGAACATGGTGAAGGATGACTGATCTGACCGTATCACTCTTTATGCAGTGCATATAGGTTTCCAAAGAGCATAATTGGATGTTAATTGCAGTGCACCTGTGTGGAAGCATCTGCATTCGCTATGTTTCTCCACTAATTTATTCAACTTTTTCCTTTAATTTGTCTCCCGTCTGTATATATCAGGAGGACCTGACAGGTGCCCCCCAGAGCCATTTATTTCTGATTTTGCTTATCTGGTCAGTGTTCAGGAAATGTCCGTCTCCAGGTTCACCACTGTACAGCACTGCCTGCTTTCTGATACTTTATCAGCTATTGGTTTCACACTTTATCAGGCTTCTGAGGTTGAATCCTGCACAGATACACACACACACACACACACACACACACACACACACACACACACACAAGATACGAAATTTAGGAGTTGATTGTATTGAACTCAGCACAAGCACATCAATCCAACACATGCACAAATGTGTGTATTTTTTGAATATTGCAAACTACTGCTCAAAATGTCCTTTAATAAAGTCAAGTACTGTTAAAAGATTTATCTTTTACACATTTGGACAAGAATTACACACACACATAAAACATACAATACACAGAGATACATTATGATTGAAAAGTTACTTTAAAGTTCTGCACTTATTCAGAAGAGAAAGCAGACTTACATTCTGTGGAACAATACACGGGGACATGCGTGTCTTCTCCGAGGAGGACACACTCTCAGAGTGTCTCGAATGAGCGAGCACCGAGGGGAGTGAAATGAACACAGGCTGCCACATCTGTAACCAATCATGGCAGCCACTTATCCTGCTCATTCCCCTCAACAGCAAAATTACATTGCAGCTATAGTTAAATTTAAATTTGCACGTATTTTCTATGAGTATAAGAATTTGAAGATTGGAAGAACAAGATAATTACAGCATATCTTTAAGTCTTTCCATTCAATTTGGACAGAGCAACCATGCAGAACTGACAGTGAGGTAAACAGTAGTACATTTAGGCGCCATTGATGAATAGAAAAAGCTTTAGAGCTTGTCCAGCTCGCAAAATGTCCATTCACACAAAGCTCTCACTCTGTCACATCTTCCTCCTGTCACTCACACAAAGCATGCTGGGAGGCATGGTTTCCAGGGCAACCGAGAGGCACCTTTCCTTGACGACGGTTCAGAATGCGGAGATAGAGGACATTAGCTTGCACCTCAGGTGTGGCAATATTGGTGCCTATAGCTCGACCACAAGCAGAACAAAGCTACCATGACCTCTTTGGTGGAGAAAAACACAGTTTGATAAGAAGCAGCAGGAAAATACAGCAGAATAAAAATGACAGTAGAGCATACATATGGATGAAACCGCCGATGAACTGACATTACCAACAAGCAATTGTTCCTCAATGAACTTTGTAGTTTCTGGTTTTGCAGCTTGTTAGGATCTTCCAGAGTTTGGTGTGACAGAGGAACTACTGGGAGTTGAAACAGCTCTGGGTTTTCTCTTCTCAGTGATAAATGAAGTAAGCTGCTTCACACTTATAGTGTGAATTAAAATTTCACACACTCTCTCTCTCTCAAAAGACCCTCACACACTGTCCTAAATATGCAATAACACAGTCCTGAATCCCCCTCAAAGCTCCAAAATACATCTTCAAAGAAACCCTCAATCTGCTTAACACATTTTACACACTGCCCACACACACACACACACACACACACACACACACGGCCATATCTGCACACGTGCACAAAAGAACACATTCAGACCCAGAGCACACAGATCAATGCAAGAAATGGGCAAGACTTTGTGATATCATGTTACTTTCAGTGAAGGCTAAACCCATGAAATTCATGAAGAGGAGACAGAAGCAGAGATGGGTGTGTCGTGTGCACGAAAAACACACTGGATACACAAGGAAGAGAGCGCACAGTCGCTCGCACATCTCAAGAGAAACACACAGCACAGGGAGAACAAGAGGGAGAAGGAAATGTGTGTGTGTGTTTGTAGGTGTGTGCGCTTGTGTGAGTGAGTGAGAAGGAGACTGAGTGCATAGAGAATTGAGTGCAGTTAGTAGTGTTTCCCCCTCGGCTGAGGCATTAACAAGCCTATAATGGACCCTCTTAAAAAGCCGACTAGGATCTCCTCCAAAACTAACTGATTTAGAGTGGCCAGGGCCCCCATGGGCAGTGGCCAAGTCCCCCTCTGTCCCTCCCCAGCACAGCCACAGCCAGCCCCGGTGGCAGGCGGCACAGAAACACATTGTGTTTGTCTACTGAACCACAAGCAATAGCAGTTTATAACACAATAAAACACCATGAGGAGGCATTAATTGGATATAATAGCCAGGGAATGATTTAGATGATTTAACACCTTTTTTCCAAGACGAGTACATAAAAGAGGGAGAAAAGGAAGAGAGGGATAAAAGGGAATTAGAAATGGACTTACACACCGTTTCCGACTTTGATTTCAAATGTTAGCCTGAGACAAGTCCACACACACGAGAAAGCAGATGTAAACACACACACACACACACACACACACACACACATACATTAGTGCATAGAAAGTAGTTGTATATTTTATGATGTAAACCATGTAATGCATGTAAAAATCAAATATGCCTCTCTAACATTTAAGCTCAGCCATATCTAAAATAAGTTTATATACTGTTATCGAATGAAGCTATTGTCATGGTTGAATGCAATATTGGAGGTACAGTACAGCGAATAATCAGTAGGTCTAACAAGTAAAATAAAATCATCTGATCCGCGCTGCATCCAAATAAAAGCAGTGTGATATTCATGTTTTCTGTAATCTAGTCATCCTTGAATTGATGAAAATAATCAGTCCATGACAGGCTAGCTGGTAGAATAAACACACCCACGTAACCTCCTTATCACTCATCAGTGTCTCAGTTGCAGCATTTTATTGACAATATAAGGATCAGGAAAATAACAGACTCCAGATTCTTGCAGCAAATTATCCTCAAGACCCGCTCACTAACACTTCAAGATATTTCCTCACCTTATCTCTCCTCCCCTCCCTGTCTTTTCCCTCCACATAGAGCCGAAAGGGAGCAGGGCCTTGCATGTATGTACATAATTGGCACTTTACTGTCATATCAAATTCATATCAGCGCAGGGTTTCGGGCTGGGAAGAACAATGAGGGCCAGACAAAAGCGTGGCTCCGTGCTCTGAGAGCTGCCCTGATAACCGCAGCATAGGCCGGTCAATAAAACCAATCATCTCTAATCTTCTTATGGGGGACTAAACAGTTCCCCCAGATACTCCACAATGCCCACTAGACACAATGTGTACCACACTGTACCAATATAGGGACTGCCCCAACAGGGACGAAAACAATGTCTGCAACGTAACCTCAGTGTAGGACCTCATCAACCTTATCTGCAGCTGCATTATCATCATCTAAACATACAGAAGTTATTTAAGATTTGAAACTAAGCAAAGTTTATGGGATTTATTGCAAAATTTATTTAAAAAAAAAAAAAAACAGGGCTTGCTTAATATAGGTTGTTGTATGCACCTGTGAAGTGAAAATTTTATTTTTATAAATGCAATGTTGCAAGCAAAGCAAATAAGCAATGCATTTAAGCTGTAAATACTGCTAATATAGCTAGATATTTTGTACCGTCTTAGTGTACGCTAGACTTGCAAAACCACTGATTACCCTTAAGTATATTTTCAGAATAGAGAAAATGTGTCTTGGGATAAAATCCTTTACTACATTTTGTGTATATCCCCACATTCTTTGCCCTGGGTTACATTAATGAAGAATGATATAAAGAAACATCTTCATCTCCTGGACTCCATTCATCCGTCCGTCTGGAAGCAGCTCCTACAGCACACAACAGAGATGATTAAAGGTCAGCACCCTCATCTTTTAGCATTTAGCTTCCATCATCTCACTCAGGACCACCCTTTTGATTTTCAGTGTTACAGCAAATTTAACATAATGTTATTTTGACCATAAAAACCTAAACGCACTAAAAGTTGTGTACTTAATGATAGAAAATGTTGGATTTGTTCACATTTTTCAGTATTTTGAAAACACTCCATCAGCGTGTCAGGCGAGTAGCCCCAGACTTGAATACAGCTGTATGCAAAACCTCTCTGATGCTCCAACGCCCAAACCTCTTAACTGGGGCCTACTCAATCTGCGAAAAAGTGTGGGGGATGGGAGAGGTCACAGGGGTGATGCTATATGGTTAGTGTAGCTCAATCATTTTAAAAAGATATACATAATGACATATATCCAGCAGAACACAAAATACGCGTCAGACTGAGAAAAACATTCTACACTAGATTTACAAAATATAACAAGTGAAAAAAAATTCTGCAAGTAAACAATATGAATGAGGAAAAATTATAAATAGAATTATAAAATTTTCTTTGGTTATTCGCCGTTCTTCGTGTGTAAATTTCCCTTTTATGCGTGACGAGTTCACCATTTGTCACTCTCCATTTATCTGTCTCTCGCCTTTCTCAATCTTGCTCTCTCTCTCTCCTCCTCCTCTCTAATGATGTTTGGCTGGGATGCAGGTTAATTGCAGGGTTAACTGACAGCGTAGAGGGGCAGTGTGCTGTGAGTATGAGACTAAAGCGAGGTTTGGTCACAGCGTGTGGATGTTGGGAAAGCTGTGGATAAGTTTATCGAATTGTGAAAGGTGTGCATTCTGCCTGTGTGTATTTACGAGGGGCTTGTGTGTCTTTGTGCAACTCCACATGCACTTATAAAACAGCATCAGCTGGGCATGAATGAGCATCAGGAAAAGCAACGCTTTGAAGGGAGGTTAAACGTGTGCCTTTGTTTTCATGTGAACGGCTGACATGCAGGATTTGTGTAAAACTCACCTCAGCAGTGGTGTCACCTCTGCTCTCTGTCTCTGTGGAATAAAAAAAACAAAAAAAAAAAACAGTCTTCGCTCCCATAGTATTACACTCATTGGAATTTGACATAGTAATGTCAAATTCATAGTAATGAATACCTATGCAGTTAATGCTCCCGGATATTCAGTGTGTCCTGCTCAGGAGCCTATTTCCTCTCCAGCCTCCTGACTGCAAAGGCTGGAGTTCCACGACCGAGGAGCAGCTTCAATAATGTACAAGCTAAGGATAACATGTATGAACTGCCAGAATGCATGTACGCAACACACTAGATAGGCATACGCTCAAATACACACTCAGGTGAATTTTGCATCACTTATATATATCAATCTTCGCCATCAGCACCACCAGTCCAATCTAAACCTTTATATAGTCATTAATTCTTGTAGATATCGATTCAAGGCTTCACTACCTTATCAGTTAAATAACTCACACACACACACACACACACACACACACACACACACACACACACACACGTATTCAGATGCAGACTGGAAAATACACACACTTAAGAGTTCACAGGAGATCTGAGATTCAACAGCCTTTCAAACATACAGTAAACACGCGGAAACAGACAGGATAATGACCATTTTCTACTGGTTGTGTCTCAAACAGATCAATGCAAACAGTTCATGACATTTATCAGATAAAGACGAAGACCTCCACATCAGTACCGATGCTCACCTCGCTGGTCAAGTGGCCCAACGTTATTGATATGGAGTGCACAAAGCAAAGGACAAATGTAATTCATTCATCTATAAAACATCCAAATGAGGATGGCGGTGTGTATCAAATAATAATTTGGGGAACTGTGCTATTGTGTTTATAACCTGCCGGTGTGTGTGTGTGTGTGTGTGTGTGTGTTTGCAGACGAGCCATTGTTCCAAGACACACAAGTGACAGTCCATCTCTCAGCGAATGTACAGTGCAATTTTTCTCATCGTGAAATGATGAACAGTGACATCTAGGATTTTTGGTCTTTCGTCTTTGTGCGGCCGAAGACTCCTCAGCACAAAAATGAGCTTTAGCACAACTTTGAACAGGTAACACACAAACCTTCCCTTGCTTTTCTGGGTTTTATCTAATTGGTGGTCTGTGTGACTTTATGGGTGTGTGTATAAAATAATTGGTGTTTTATTGCTTAATGGTAGCTTGTTCCAATGAGTAAGAAATAAAATAAAATAAAATAAAATAAAATAAAATAAAAAAGGGGAAAAAAAACCTTGAATTTCTAACTGTACAAAAATTGTTAGTTGGCTATACTTTAAAATAATGAATATTCAAAAACGCCTGGCATAACGTTGGTCTGATGGCTGAGGTACAGTGTAAGCTAAGCTTTAACTTTGTCAGCTATCATCAGATTTCCTCATATTTCATATTACCAGAAGGCGATAATGCATATGAATTTAGACTATACTTGATTTTTTTCTAGGAGAACAAATAAAATGTATGGTATAATTTTAAAAATAGAATTTTAGGTCGTATTTCTGCATTAATGTGAGCTTACCTGTGACCATGATGACCACACTAGCTTTGCTTTGCTGTAGCTCTGAAAAATAAAGTATGGCTCATCCTGAGAGCAGGTGTAGCACATTGTATCCAAAGTACAGTAAAGTTTCCCCCCAAACTCCGAGCTTCCAACTTCTCCCTCTCTCTGTCTCTGTCGTGTGTGTGTGTGTCTGTGCGCGCGCGCACGCCAGTAAATGTGTGTGTACAGGACTTGGCAACAGCCGACTTGCATGGTCTGATATAGGCTGGTGTTTGTTATATCTTGCCATATATTACCATTTCTCCTTGGAGGGGCCCCTTGCATTCAAATCAGCGGCCGGCTGCCTGATCGCAGAGGACAGCTTACTAGGCCCCTTGAATTGTTCACCGGGAACAATGGATTCCTTTGTCAACGTGTTTCTCTCTCTCTCCCTGGACAATACTGGAGGGTCCTTCTGGCTCTCTGCACTTAAGAAATGTTTGCAAAATTACACCTCTTTATATGCCTCTCAAAACAAGTAGCAGTGCCAGTATAAAAGTGTGGGAGGTTTAGGGGGAAAATGCTCCGGAGATTCGTTTCTTTTCTCTTTGATAAACTTCAGTCAGTGTTTTATAAGGACATGTCTTGCATTTAAGAATAGCCTACCATCACCTTTGTTTTGTTTTTTGTTTTTCCTGGTGCCCTTCACCGATTTGAAATTTTTCAGCCTGCTAGGCTGTAAGCAATGCTGAATAAAAGAAGAAGGGAAGGAAGAAAAAAAAAGAATTGCGAAGGCAACACAAATATTTTAGAAAAAAGGGGAAACGGGGAAATGCAACTGATAAAGACAAGATAGCTTGTATGAAAACGAACACAAGATGTCAAACTAACATACACAGCTAGCCTCAGAACAGGATAAATGAACGGCTAAAATCCTTCAAATGTTCCTGATCACCTGACGAAGGTGACTTATTTGGACTCGGGGTGTCTCTTTGCTGTTTTAGAGCAGAGTCCGCTTCTAGTCTATAAACTGTGTGTCTGCGTAACGAGTTTATAGCGCGGAGCTGCCCACCGGGCCGCAGCGCTGACCTCTCCCTCCTCCCGATGAATAGGCCCATAAGCAGGTGCCCAGCTGTGCCTATTCGGGCCTTCAACAGCATTTCGGAAATCGGTATGATTTCCCTGGGAAAGTTGGCTCTCCACACCGGGGACAGTTTCTCCAACAATGTCCACTATTTCAACCTGGCATCGATATTTTAACATTATTATTATTATTATCATTGACATTATTATTATTATTATTATTATTATTATGCAGACTGTGTTCCAAGGTGATCAATATTTTTGAAGAAATTCAGAAATTGTTTCTCACGGGTGAATATGCGTATAGATATGAGACAAACAGGCGAATTCAATTTTCTGATAAGATGCTGTTTGTTTGCATGCGTGGTGTTTACAGGTGAATGGAGCCACATCAAGGTTACAGATCTAGGTTTGTTTGGTTTTTTTTTTTAAATCATATTTTTTTTTTAACAACACATATTTAAATTCCTCTTGGGGTTATTTAAGCGATATCCATTGCTTCGAGGTGTTGTTTGAAATCGTATTTTAAAAGCCCACATTCCGCAATGTTTACAAATCCATTGCTTCAAATTAAATTGTGCTTTATGTCTATGGGGTGATTTTTGCGTAGAGAGAATAACTTCCCGGGCACAGGCGTAACTGTGCATATTCTTGTAGGATGGTCCGGCAGCTTACCTCCCTACGTCCACTGTGCCGCCTATTTAACGCAGCTGCTTGCGCCAACTTTTGCAGTTCAGAAGACTGCGGAGGCGCATTTATTGCCTTCGCGCGCGCACACACCGCGATAAAACGAGAAAATGACTTTTGCTTGTTACATTGCACCCGATTTGAACCTTAACTTTGAATGGCCAACCAAGCCTCGCCTGGCGCAGAGAGGGTCCGGAGCTCACAGAGGCAGGCGGGGAGGAATTAAAAGCAGCACACACATTTATTTTGAAATGCTTTCGGTGACTGCTCAACATTAAACTCCACCGCGGCACGTTCCTTAATGAATTCAGATGCACAGGAATATTTTCCCAGCGTACCTCAAAAGCAGCGCGCACAACTGGGGCCGACTCTCCTCTCTCTTTTGTTGGGGCTATTGTGGGGGGCTGCGTGTTGGGATTGGGGGTGTAATGAGGGGGCTGCGACCCCCCGATGGGGTTGCATTTGCTGTCCAAAGACCGTTAGACAGTGGCTGAATGAATGGGGCCTGAATGTCATTGTAATGCACAGGGACAACTCCCCCTTCATTCAGCTTAAGATGTGGAGGCCGCTCAGCTCGGCGGAGGGAGAGATGTCGGGAGAAAAAGCAACTGCAATTCAACTCACATTCTCGCCGTCTCCTTGCTCCTTGGTGCCTTGCGGAGAGACACGGGGGCTGTTTTCACCAAAGTTAGGGCGTCGTGCTGCTGCTGCGCCCGCTCTCTGCGCAGACGAAGGCCCGCGGCTGCACAAAATGGAGAGAAGATGTGATGGAGCCACAGTGCGGAGCGTAGCCGGAGGATACCCGCAACGACGAGAGTAAGACACTGAACAAAGGATTGTGAGTCCAGGTCGTTGTGGATTTATCAGTATAGACTATATTCGGACAGAGGACGCTTCTCCTGTAGCAGGTGGCCGATATGCAGGCTGGGTCATTACATTTTCTCATTTTGGGCAATGGGGAACCACTAGACCTATAGGCCTAACAAACGACTTGCATTAGTGAATTGACTTGCTTTCATGTAAATGAAGGGGGGCTCGTTTTGAGATGTAGATTGTGACGGATGCCGAGGCGAGACAATGGCCATGCCTGTTAAAATAGTTAATAATTGCATTTGTTTGAAAAATGAAAGGACCGCATTTGCGATTCTGTAGGTCCCGTTATGAGAGTAAAGGGCAGCGGTTTCATCCTGAACACCGCTGACGGTGCCTCCTCTTTGTTCAGCCAACAGTGGGAGGTAGACACGAGCTACGGAAGGAGGGAGAAACATTTGAAAATCCAATGACATTTTCTTCCGGGACAGAAATCAATATATTCCTGTAGGATTTTTTTTTTTTTTTTACTGGAACGCTGTTTAAACGCATTTTATGAATACACGCAGATTTGTGGCAATGCTAATAGGACCCATTGGTTCAAGGGAGAGAAATAAAATAAAATGAAAAAAATACAGTTTGAATTACACTGACTGATGTGGAGCTGCGGACTACGGGACCACATTGGGGCAAAATGCAATATATAAATAAATGAATAAATAGCCTGGAAAAAAAAAACAGATCAGGGCTCTTAGTGGAAACATTAGTTGAAGGAAAAATAATTAGACGTTCGTTTTGAAATACAAACTTGAATCTGGAAACTGGATACGGAAGTGCAACGCAAAAATGGGGTATCTACTTTTCAAATTTGCCGAAAGAAACGCATTTAGAGGAGCTGACAAATATTTAGTCCCAATACAGGTCATTACGCCAAAATGGCAGACAACCTATGAAGTCAACATCCCTACAACTAACAAAATCATTGCTTCAGTCCAAAGTCAGAGCCCACAATAGGACTACTATATTTACAATAATTTATTACATAATGTCCTCTGGCAGCAGCGCATGTCCTCCAATACAGAATGTCCACATATCAATGCATCATACTGTATAGCTTATATTGTGCGCCACGAAAAAATACGTGCTTTTTCTATCTTTACCTTTTATGCAAAAATATAAAGTGATGCACACTGCAGCAGTATGTGGTATTAGTCCTGACCATCTGGGATGACAGGTACACAGTGCAGTAAAACCCTCGGTCCCGAAAGGAAAAGAATGGCATGCTGACATGGGCCTGCTAGAGCCAGGGATGTGGCGAGGGGGGTTAACACATTTACTACGAGCTAATCAGAGAACCAGTGTTTTCATTTGTAAAGCAGAAGTCTTCCTGTGCGTTGGGTTTCGGACCCGAGAAAAAAAACTAAAAACTTCATTCGGCGGCTTTTGGAAATGAGGTTAACCTCACAGTGATCACGAAGTGCGGAACCACAGTGGAGCCTTCCATCGTTTTCTATGTGGCACAAGCCTGCAACCTTGGTCCGAAGCAGCGATTAGCCGCTGGACATGCACCTGTCCGGGTAAAAGCCTCAGGATGTTGGTATTCGGGTGCACACGGGCGACGGGAGAACTGCCGCGTTATTTTGGCTTCTTGTGCGTGCAACCTACATTGCTTTTGTTAGTAAATACCAACTGTCGGCTACAACTATTATGTGTAGCCTGCCCCGATGCATGCATGCATGACGCGCTGCAGAAAGTCAGGCCGGTGGTTTCAAGGACATTTGGGGCTGATGAGGATTTGTTTTAATGGGGGGGTGTGTGTGTGTGTGTGTGTGTGGTGGGGGCTTGGGCCCCGGGCCATGACGTCATTGTGCGCCCATGTAATCCTCTTGCGCTGAAGCCCAATCAGCAGAGACTCGCAATTGTCTAGGATAGGAAGAGAGGGGCGCTCTAATCCGGGAGACAGTGGATCACACAGCCCGAAAGAGAGAGAGAGAAGAGCGAGAGAGGGGGGCATGCATCCAGGGCTGGATTGTGCCTGAAATGGGTCAGATTAAAAAGAGACACGAACCGAAAGGAACCGACTGACTCTCGGTGGAGAGGGGACTTTTCTGAAGACGAAGAAGCCATTCCCCCCCCCCCACCTCAAACACGTGAAATTCAGCCTCCCGACAACACCAGCTTTAGGGATATGCTAGAGTGCTGAGTGGCGCATAGAAGAACGACTTGCTGTTTTCTGCACAGTAGTCCGATGTAAAACTAGCCCTCCGTAGTTTGTCATCTGCATGAGAGGAGAGAGGAGGCTTCGCGCGTTTTGTCCGAGGGCGTTGATCGTGGACAAGTCGGGGAACTGCATTCAAGCCAAGTTAAATGGAACATACAGTACTCTTCGCAGTGGGATGTATGACTTCAAACAAATAGCCTTGTGATGTGCTGCCATCGTTGTTTTCTTCTGTTTTCCACCCTTGTCTCTGTGTCCGGGGTCAGGCTAATGTTGTAAATTGAGTGGGTTTTGCGGAAGGACAAAGCGAGAGCCTGTGTAGCTTCAGCTGTCATTCTGTGCGAGGTAACCTGCCAAGAGATGCGTAAAGACGCACATCCACAGAATCTGAGGATAGGAGTGCTGGCAATTTGCCATGCTAATAACAAGGTTTTTCGGGTGCAAGCTCTGCTTCACATCCCTTGGTTATGGGCTGTATGCTGATGGGGTTTAAAGCCGAGCTGTGGCGCAGTGATATCAATATTTCTTTGCGTGGAATCCAAAGAAGCGCAGGAGAAGAATGTGGCCGCGCGCGTTACTGCTGGTGTAGGCTATACTTCGGTTTTTAGATTTGAGTGTCTACACGCGCGTGAGTGAGCGCGTGATTGTGTTGCAAAATCGGCTTTAGGTTTGTGTACGTTTGTGTGTGTGCGTGCGTGCGTGCTCGCGCGCGCGCAGGCGCATGTATGCCCGAGCGCGCGCACGGAAACGGGAACTGTAGCTACTTAAATCGCAGTCATGCAGCCGTGCATCCTACTTGGCGGCAGGTGCCGGAGGTTTTTAGCGCGTGGAAGTCCGGCAGGGTCACAGGCTGCTGGCTCGGCTTCGTTTTGCCCCCGTCAGCAGGGCTGCAAAAGGCGACTTTCTTGAAGGGTTGTCACTCTGCGTGTTCACAGCGGACCTTGATTTAATGTCCATACAATTAAGGCACGCGGTGAATGCCAAGAGAGGAATCTACACAGCATCATGCCTCACGTTTGATCTCTCCGTTGTCTCATCAGGGCCGCAGGCTCGGGTTCAGTACTTTGACCCTTAATGTTACAGAGACAGGGCCTGGCTGCCAACCACAAGCGGCGGGGTAGAGCTGACTGCTGTACTGTCACTCGGCTGCGCGTGAGTGCGCGCGCGCTCAAGCTCGAGCGCGTGAATGCGTGCCTGTGTGTGCGTGTGTGTGTTGCTTTGACTGGGTGGGCGCAATGCGTACTTTAATAGGGTATAGCATGAAATGAGGTTACCGCCGGTTAACTTTGACACCACGTCTTTAGTCAGAGATATTGGGTCTAAATGTCTGTGTCGCGTGAGTTATCCAAAAAATGTAAAACCCGGCACCACGGAAAACGACGCAGGTTTAGGAAAACAGTCAGACTTTCGCCAAGTGAGGTCAACGGCCTGCCCCTTGCTTTGACAAAAGCATGTTCGGGAAACATTCAGAATTTATGGTATTCGTTACTGCATCCTAACTTTAATTTTAATTTGGGGCCTGGAGAAAGCTTTGCTTCATTTTCAAGTGCGCCATTTTTATCCCTTCGGAGTAAAAATCCGTCCTGTCGCCAGGCATCAGGTCAGCACATTTAAAAGTGGGAGAGTTGGCCTAAATTTAAAATATGACAATAATATTTATATCTAAAAACGTAGGCCGCTCTAAAACCTAAGCAGCACTTAAAACACAGGCGATTGCTCCTGACGCACCGGCCACAAAGCCTGCCTACAAATCAAACAGCCAAACGGTGTGTGTCTGGTAATGGAGACATCCACCGCTCTTAGTGCATTCACGCTACATCCTCATCTTTTGGGAGGTTGTGCGGCAGACTCTACAGTCAATTATACTCTTATTGGGAAAGCTTGAAATATTTTACAAAAAGGTATAAGGACCATTACTAAGGCTTTCTAAACTACATACTCCGCCTCAGTTGAAACGGGTCTAGGGCAGGCTATATAATATCATATCATAAGCAACAGAAGGCCCGCAGGACTAGTCCACCACGCCGTCACTGTGTCGCTCAAACCTAAGGCCCACAGCAGAGGCTGAAGAGCTCTGGGGGGGAGAAAAAGCTGACGATGGCTGCAGAGTTTGGTCGGACGGAGTCAACGTATAGAAATATAGGTGGTTCAATGCCACCTACAGGCGTCCCTCTGATAATGCATCGTTGACGCTGGAGTCCACCACAGGCCGTAGGGTTTCATAGTAGACTATAGACGAGAGTAAGATCAACTCAAATTAAAAACAACTGGTTACTCTTCAGACCAGCTACATCAGCTTTCACCCCTACAACACTGTTAACCATAACAGTGTTTTGAAGTCATAACCAAAGCAGAATTTGTACCCGACTTCTACACAGTCTATATATATTCTTGCGCCTCATTTAAATTCACCTCAGAGGAAGGTGGTTTCAACGACAGGGTCTTCAACACAAATATTTTGAATAAACATTACATTTAGACTGAACCCAAAAATTGAACATATAGGATCAAA
Organism: Xiphias gladius; assembly: GCF_016859285.1. NCBI lineage: Eukaryota > Metazoa > Chordata > Actinopteri > Istiophoriformes > Xiphiidae > Xiphias > Xiphias gladius. The sequence continues at coordinate 18,522,177 of NC_053417.1, read as the reverse complement.
TTCACCACAAACAGGAACATTTGGCAAAAGTTGTTTTTTCCTTCTCTCACATACTGTTCATCACAGGTTCAATGAACTTGAATGTAACTGGACCCTTGAGGTTCTCGGAAACCTGTCTTCCCGTATTTGAATGATATGGTTCTTTATTGCAAGCAACCACTGTATTAATAACCTAAATATAAATCTCTGTTTAATCAATCATTTGAGCGTGAGGCCAGATAAATAATCTCATTGTGGATCTTTGTGTCAGTAATAATCTGTATTAATGCTACGCACTGTATGCTACACTGAGTTCCAGATTGATACTTTGAGTCTATAGAGCAGGGAGCCTGAATGTGATGTTGTTTGCCTATTTTGTCTCAGTTGGATGCATACTTTGTAATGATGTGAAAACTAATAAAGCCTGAGCTGCACTGAGTTATTCTGCTTGTTCTTGTGATTATTTTATGAGGAACCGTACGTGGTAGGCATGCCAGTTTTTTCACAGTGCAAGCAGTTATTACAGAAGTACATCTGACGTGATTTTTTTTTTTTTTTTTTTTATATGGAGAATTGAAAAGTTTTCTTTACATTACATTTTCACAGTCTTGTGAGGTATATATGTACCAGAGACCTGCCCTTCTGATCTGAAGATTCTTTCGCAAGCAAAATTGCAAAAAGATTTTACAATCATTAATATCTAAAGCACAGGAAAATCTCAATCTCCATCTCACATAGAAGCAATTACAGTGTTTTTATTCAAGATGGTGTTCTTTACTTGATTATGTGACTCGAACATGCCACCAGCAGTTCCTCCAGGTCAGGGTATCAGCACCACGGAGAGCTCCTGTCAAGGAAAGAACAGAAAATCTTTTGACAACCGCAGAACAAATATTTTATTTTAAACCTGTACGAGTCATCTCAGTCTTATGAACTTGATTATCAAAAAAATATTTTTTGGAAACATGTATATGGATTTAAACCTAAAGCTTCCGTCTTAAAATTTTCACGGTGACATTAGCCACAAAAATGTAAAATTTTTTATATCTATTTCATACATTTTAAATACCATAAACTTTTAACTCGGGTGGCAGCACTCCCTTTTGTGCGCTCTAACTCTGTTGCAGATTGCTCGAGCCTTAGGAAACAGAGGCCTGCTTTGAAAAGAGTATTGAAAGATACTTTATAGTCGACTGTAGCAGCATGATGAAATAAGACAACAGAAAGAAACAATCCCAGCCTAGAAAAACCTTTCGGTGACATTTACACCCTGGGGCTGCCCTACAGAGCTTCCTCTCTTTGTATAAGGTCACTATGGATGGCTGTTTACTCACTAGAGAATTCACGAGATCAAGACAAAGTAATTTCTGAATGGACAGTTTATTAAGGCTTGATTTTTTCTATAAAGAAAAACCAAGATAGCTCTCTTGAACAAGTTATTATGCCCACTACAACAGTGGTGTATAAGATAATCACTGTTTATTTAATATTTCATGTCATTATCCTTTTGTAGTGTTGATACAGTTACTTAGATGGCTAGCCTGACATCCGTCTATTCCAGCAAACACCTGACAGTTATCATTTACGTGCATGTAAGCCCTGTACTATAATCACAACAAGTTCATCCTTCCTGAGGCAAAGACGGCTGCGGCTGCAACATCAGTGGCATCCTTTAGCTTCTCACCTCCCCCTGCGCTGGATGGAGAGAGCGGTGTTGGTGAAGGCAAACATGTGAAGGGCGTTCACCGTATTGCTTGGATCAACCTAGCTATTGATTAGTGCAGGTAAAAAGGAGAAGAGATGGAGAAGGATCCTGTCGGAGGTCTGTTCTCTAGATTACAGGGGTAGACATTGGCAGATAATTTAAAAAAAAAAAAAAAAAAAAATACAATGCAGCTTCACACATCTCAGAATATAGTTGTAAAGCATACGGTTCATACTCGCACCCAAGTGACCTCAGAGAGTGCAGTACTTCTGCCATCTCAGCGTTATAAAGGGTATGGTCCTGACAGAATCAAGATAGCTCATATAGCACATACACTGTCTAATGTAATCTGAAAAGACCAAACGACTTCATGTGAATAAGTCCAGGCCACATTACCTAAACGGGTGCAACTGTCAATATTATCTGTTTCAACGGAAATATTTCAAACAGAAAATGTAAATTGGGATCTGAATATTTGATTTGGTTGCCATGGAGCTACATCAGATTTAAACTTGTACACAAATGAAACAAATTTTTGAACGAGAAAAGATCCCTTAGTATGAAAGAGACAGCCATGTCTATTAGCAGCATTCCTCTCTGCAACATGGTAACTTCGCAATCCACAAAATATTGAAGTAACAATCTCAAACTAATCAAGAGAGAATCTATTGATCTCAAACGCTCAGTAACAAATAAACTGTATTCTGGCTTTGAATGCCCTGAAATGACTGACACGACAACAGGGGGACACTGCCCTTTAAAGGACTAAACAACATCACCACTCTCACCTCACAGAGAAGCTGCAGGATGGATAATAGTTTCAACATTTCCAGCAGACTTACTATATTGCAGCTTGCCATGCATGGCACACACATCTATTAGTGACTTTGTTTTTTAATATCCAATCTTTTTTTGCCCATGAACATACCTGAAAGTACTTTACTGTATCGTAACCAATGAATTCAGCCTAGAACTATTTTTTGCAACAACAACCAAAAAACACACAGAAACCACATTTCATTCTTAGTTTTTTCTTACTCGATAGTAAATCAGTTACATTAATTTTTAGGTTATACATTTTTAGGCTTTCTCCATGAATATATAGGCTCCTACGTTAAAGCTTAGCATTACGACCAACATGATAGACTTAGCAAAACCAAATTCAAGGAAAAAACAAAAATAGAGGATTAAGACAGAATGAATGTGAATGGACAAATATGTGAATCCTCCCCCCATTTTTGTGGAACAAAAATGCAAAAGCAACAATTAATTCTGAACTGATTATAAAACAATTTAAAATGGTGGATGCGACAGTTCTCTCAGACTGGGTTGCGTACACAAGCAGTATCTCCTAAGGAAACATACAAAAGACCCCTTCAAGACAAACATCAAAAGAAAGCAAAGCAGAGGGGTGTGAGGGATGTCAATAGTACAATTTTTGATTTAAATGGTGAGAGTTCTGTTTGTGGAGGACACATCTGTTATTTCTTTCCCAGAGGCCTATGCAATTCCTCCTCTGAAATGTCTCGAGTCCTGTGTGACTTCACACTATCCCTGATTTCTCCAGCAGTGTCACTGTTTGAGCAGTTCTTTTGAGAAGTCACCAATAATTAGAAAAAAAAAACAAAAACATTAAGGCTCCAGAAAACAGGTTTCTGAAATGAAAATTGTCAGTAGTAAGCCAAAAAATAGAGATTTTGTCGATCTGAATGAAAAATAGATAAACCATTGAAGTTTTATTATCGCACAGTTCCAAGTCCGACATTGCCTTTGGGTTCCTCCAACCCTGTTGGCACAGTTAAAACTCTGAAGCATGGCAATGTTGCCCCCAAATGGACAAATAGGGGCAGGACACATCCGTTCCTGATTGTACTGAAATATAAAGTGGCAGATTTTTTTCTCCGTGGTGCAGTCAAACCCTGATTCAATTGGAAAGAGGAAGTGGTTGGGGGCAGGAGAGAGAAAACCAGTCTGGTGAGAGAAGAGTACGAGATGGAACCGGAAGAAAAATATTAAAAAAAAAAAAAATTGAACTAAAGACTGTGGTGGTGCCTAGGTAATACATTAAATCAGCTTGTTATCCCTGCACAAGAAGTGGGTGGTATATGGGGCAAAAAAAAAAGCACAAGTCTCGACAATGGCAGAGATTCACCAGGATTAAATAGAAAAAAAATGAAGGGCTTGGTTGCATTTTCATATTCTTCTGTCTTTTAAATGAAAAGTCCTAGTGTAACTGTTGATCAAGCCAAGGATAAATGTCCTCTATTGTTTATTCCTGTTTTGGCGCTCCTGTTTGAAAAAAGAACAAAAAAAAATATCAGTAGATATACAAACATTACATAACTGCACAGTAAACTGCAGGACATTTGATGAACGAAAGGTCTGCATTTATCTATTTAAAGCAGTGATCAAATATTAGATTATCTAAAATTTCTTCTTCACTGTGAACAACACAATCAAGAGCAATCATCAATGACTATCAAAAAATCCTTAATACTCCAGGGGTTGTCAGTGACACCTACAAGAAAATATGACTGTTCTTTACCTGATCCAACCGAGAGCGGTTCTGTATCTGAGCAGGTTCAAAAGTCTATCAAAAGGAGCAAGAAAGAGGAAACAGACAAAATCAAGAATTAGTCTCTCACAAATGAGTCACAAATCAACAGTCAAACAGTCAAAACAAAGAATAATCTGGGGAAAAAAAAAAAAAAAAAAAAAAGAGTACGGACAAACTTATTCGAATCAAAAGGTGCCAAATACATATTGTTGTACTTAAAGTAAACCAGTGAGATGACTGTACCCACCTTGCGCACCTCCTCCTCTTCTTCCTGCCTCTTCTCGTAATGGGAGAAGTCATCAAAGATGGAGGTGGTGTGTTTGTAGGTGGCGATGATCTTGAGCACCTGCTTGGCCTTCTCCAGAGGAACCTCCTGGGTGTCGCGGGAGTTGGTCACTGGCTTGTTGTCATTGTTCTCCAAGCGGATGTGGCGCAGCTGGCTGTTAGGCACGTCCTTAACAAACAACCAGTCCACGTCAAATTTGCCCTTCCACTTGTCCTGTGCCCAAACACCAGCACTGGTGCCATAGTCCACTGGTGAGCGCATCTCTGCCACGCCGCAGAAATGACCACTGCCATTGACACTGAACAGCAGGTACACAGGACCTTTACCATTCATGGCCCGGAAGGCTGAGTCCAGCCGCTTGTTTCCATGCTCCGTGCTGCACCAGATCGAGTACTTGATGGAGCGATGGATATCGTCCTCAGAGTAGCTCTTAATGATGAAAACACGACCATTCTTCAGGTTCCATTCAAAGTCCTTGGGATTGTAGCTGTGGGAGGCACGCAGCTTCTCCAGTACTGGGTGGGACTCTCCACCAGGTCCCTGGCTGGCAGAAGTTTGGGGGCCACTGTTCCCACTACCAACCACACCCATCACACCACTACCGTCTTGGCCGGGGCCACCCTGCCCACCATAGCCTTGGTTACGGTTGCGCGGAGCAACCCAGCGGGTCTGGGGTTGTGGGGGCTGGGTGTGGTTTTGGTAGGGCTGAGGTGGTGGCTGATGGTGCTGGTGATGGGGGGGCTGGGGCTGTAAGGCCATAGGTTGCATTTGGGGCTGCACCAAAGACTGGGGAGGGGGGGGCTGCATGGGTCCTTGCTGCATTGGGGCTTGAGGTGGCATGGCATGAGGCATGCCAAGAGAATGCTGCTGTTGCTGCAGTGGAGCTGTGGCTACTTTAGTCACTGGGCCTTTGTCCCAGGTCCCAATGTTCATGTTGTGTTTGATGGGTGGCGGGGGCAGAGCTCCCCCTGGATTGGGCATCCCTGGCTTTACCTTAGCTTTCAGTTGCTGCAGCTTGGCGGGCTTGCTGGCAATGGCCGCCCAGGAGGTGGGTTTGGGTGGGGGCATGCCAATGGGTGTGGCTCCATTTCCTGTGGCTGCCACCGCTGGGCCACCAATCACAGATCCCACAGCTTTGACACCAGAGCCCTGGCCAGTGACATCCCCTCCGATCTTCAAGCCAACCATACCCTGCTCCAGGCTGTTCATACCAGGGGCTTTGTTGAGGGTGTCACTGTGAAAGCCCGTCTGACCATCAGGCACCAGGGTACCTCCCAGGGAGCTGGGAGGATAGCTGTAGCTGCCACCATAGGCTGAACTTTGAGTCTGCTGGCCCTGGGAGCCACTTGTGCCCCAAGCAGAGAAGGCAGGATTTTCTGGGAAAAAGTTAAACCTGTGGGGGTAGATGCTGCTTCCCAGGCCCCCCGGCTGGCCAAACACTGTGTCCGGCATGAAGTGATGGTCTCCATTACTCAAGGGTCCGTAGGGGGTGAGGTATGGAATAGGGGGGTCCCCACCTGTAGACCAGGGAGCCTCACTGAGGGGGTAGGGAAATCCAATGGAGGGGGCGTAGTAGCTGGACAGGTAGGGGTCGGTGATGGACTGGTAGCTGTTGTTCTGGATGAAAGAAAGTCAGTAGAGCCACAACATCAGCAACTGACTTAGTTTGATTTAAAACCTTTCTATAAATTAAATAAAACGGTTAGTTCTATTTTATGTGAAGTGTCTTTTTTTAACGGCTTTCTAATGTCACTTAACCTGAGTGATTAATGATATTTGTATCTATCATAGAAGTACACAATACTTTAACTTAATGTCATCAGAATACAATTCTACTGAAATTACCAAATCATGTTATATCTCTACAAATTTTTGTTACCCAGTTTCAAAGTTTCCATTTTACACACAACAGGAGTTTTGTCTCGTGTAATGCTTAACAGTCAAACACATGTCAGTGATTAGACCATCAGTTTAATTATTTTAAAGGTGATTGTGCATACATTTGCCTGAATGTGAGATACACAAACAGAAAATATCCATACAAATAATGTAGCATTGATTTGAAACATATTGTATAGTTCTCGTCCATTTATATTCTATTATTTGTTAATTATTTGCAATTCTCCAAACAATTCAATTCAATTCAGAAGATGGAGATTGAGTTTTACCTGAGTTGATTGACCACTGAGGTATGGCTCAAAGTCATTGTCATGAACAGTCTCCTTCTGATGCAGTGAACCATTTTGCACTGCAACAAAACAAAATTATATTAATAAAAAATTAAATACATGTAGGGGTGACGGAGTTCTGTTTTTAAAGGGACAGATTCTAACAGCAGTTTAAGTTATCAAGTTGTACTGCGTTTCCAATACTGTGTACAATAGATTTAAGGATAAACCTGTGATTACACCTACCTATGTTTTAATCCCATTAAAATATGCTGAGATTAATTTGTTTGATTTCACCATCATATTAGCGGTATATAAAAGATACTGATCTACCAAATGATATAAAGCAACTCATAATTGTATAACTTAAATCTGTTGTTCCCTTTTGCATGTGCTTTTCCAAAAAAAACAAAATAAAAATAAAAAAATCAGGTGAATTAGCCTGTGGCCTGCTGCCAGCCAGACCTGCATGTTCATAGTGAGTCAAGACCTGCCTGTCACTCCAAATTCTCCAACAACTGCAGCAAATCAAAGATGACTTGAACATCATACAATAATACAATTACAAGGCCATAACAACACCATCGCCAGCACTAATGATAGTGAGGAACTGACAATAAATTACCAGTAAATCATACTATACAACTGGGGTTAGTGGTGGGAAAAAGAGAAGAGTGACATTGAAACAACCCCCTAAAAACCCCAGCTGCTGATCTTTTGGGTATGAAGCACTCAATACCTGTAGGCATTAATGGTAACTATAAAAGTTTGCAGTTTGCTTCTTCACGAAAATAAAAAAAAAAAGGAGGTTGTGGTCTGCTTGGATTCTCTGCAGTTTAGTGTTGAAACGATTAGTCAATTCATCAATTAGTCAATCAACAGAAAATTAGTCACCCGCTATTTTGTTGTTATTCACTTGACCCATTTATAAAGCTATAATGCCATAAAATCACTTGTTTCCGCTCCGCCAGTGTAATTATTTTCTGTTTCTCTATGTTTTATACATTTGCAAACTGAATATTTTTGGGTTTTGGACTGATGATCAGACAAAAAAAAGACATTTGAGACATCAACTTGGGGTCCGGGAAACTGATGGTCATTTTCTTGCCATTTTCCGGGGCAAAACAACTTATTGATAAATCGAGAAATCATAGGCATATTAATTGAAAATGACAATAATTGTTAGCTGCAGCCCCACTGCAGTTACGTGATCCTTTGTGGGGACCAAAGCATAAAAATGTTAACTGAAGCTTCTCAAAACTGTCTGCTACATACGTCACAATTTTGCAACAACATATGAAGAAGATATATGACTGTGTCCTCATGTCATATTTTTTCAAATATGACTTGAGGACACTGCCTTTAGAGCATCCGCCTGCTATTCTTCCATGGTCAGGAGGGCTCCTCTTCCCCAGTTCACTGATTAATTTGACTAATGTAGGAGCAGGAGGTGGACTACTGTGCACAATCCAATAACCACCCTGTTCCAAAGTAAAGGCTTAGGACTGAAACAGAACCAGTGTTTATCCAAATTTTGGAATATAATTAGAACAGCCTTGGAATGCCAATGGACAGTAGCAAGGTGGATTATGCTGCAAGTGTGATTTATGGAATTTCTGCTAGAATCCAAGCTGAACACAACCTCCATTTTCTGTGAAATAATACTTACAGAAATTTGAAAGACACCTTTCAAGGCTTCATGTGTCTTTATGTGTTATACTCAAAATACATGGATGTAGTATCACAACAAACCAACACTGTAAATGCCAATCCATTAGAGACCACACCGCCACTGTGCAGGGAAAACTTTGTATAAGTATCATGTACATCTTCTCATCATGAATACTATCAATTAACAAAGCATTAGAAAAAAGTATGTTCCCCAAAAAGCCACAGTGTTGAAAATGTGATTCAGTGTTACCCACAGTGACTAGAGGTTTCTGAAATTCACCTGCCCTTTTAATGACATGGGGGATGGTCTACTTCAATATGTCTCTGCACACATTTTTACCTCTGATGGCCCAGCTCAATGTTGTTTGTGCTCAGTATTCATGCTCAACATACTCAGAAAATTAATTTGTCAACCCCAGCCACATTAGAATATTTTTGTACCGTTAGATCACAATGTGCCATGGTCCAGCATATTATACAACGATACATAATATACAAAATATTGTGTAGTCTGACAGCAATGTCTGTCGGAGCCAGAATATGAGTCCATGAAAGGCTGGTGTATTTAGTCAGAAACAGCAGGCCCAGACTACATGTCGAAACAAATTATCTTGATTCAGTCTTCTGTGATGCCGCAACTCACCTTTAGATGCTTGCCCCTTTGATCTCTATATCCAGGGTGGATCATGAAAAGAAAGAAAAAAGGGGACGGCATGGTTATTTTCAGTCGGTTTGAGATTTCACACAAGTTGGGACTGAGTACAGCCTCAAATGTCTATTTGTTGCTCAGAAGCTCAACATAAGTCTGCTTCCTGAAGAGAGGCAATTTAAAATTTTTATATGACGTTACTCCACAGTAAATGCTTTATATAATAACAGTTGGCTACAGAAGTTAGTACCATTCATTTCGTGTGTTTCACAATCTCATGAACAACTTATTGTTAGTTAATTAACCAGCTCACGCTAGCGTGAATTCACGAACAACTTTGCTAACTAACGTAGCCCCCCTTTGAAATGGATTTCTAAACGCCAATGGCGTTAATTCTGCTTGTAACTTTGCACAACAGATTGCAAACATTTGGAGCGGTCTAGATATCATGCAAGTATTTGTGACACCTTTCTTTAAAAGTTGTGATTCAGAGTAAGTTAGCTTCAGCCTCTGTGTAATTCTTGTATCGTTAGCTTTAGGTATCACGTATTCGGCCATAGGAGGAGAGTTTTTTTCTGCTACGTCGGTGACACTAAAATAGTTTCACACAAAGAAGCTTTTGACAGCGGTTTTCGGACTACAGTGTTGGTGCAATTATTCTTAAATTTCCATTAAAACATTTAACCGTGCCACGGAATGTTGCTAACCTGCTAGCTACATGTACCGGCCAACGCTATTGGCTAGCTAGCACTTCCGAGGAGTAGCCGTAGCCCAGTAAATCGTTAACGGTAGCAGGTAGCTAGCTTGAAAGCTCTCTACATGCGAAGTACATCGTCCTTCCTACCTGAGGGTCAATGCTTGTGGCAGACATAATTCATTAAGCAAGTCCCTGGATTCTCACAGAGCCTGAGCTTGTGACTGGATTTCAAGCCCCGTGATTTGAAAGCAAGTTCACAGCTTAGTTACAGTTAGCTATGTGGCTAGTTGTGCTGCTTAGCGTGTGGCTAGCTCAGCTGTATATTTTCCGCTGTGAGCACGTATCCCAACTTCCACAGTTCAAGTCTGTCGCCTCGGATACTGTGTCCGAAAGCAGCCGGTTCCTGGTACAGGTTTTCGAGTAAATGTTACGTGTCACCGACTGGATCTTTTGGATCTTGGTTATATTTCTATCCTGGCGCGCCTTTTACTCCGTCTTTTTTATTCCAGAGAGACAGAGAGAGAGAGAGCCCTCCTCAGTTTCGTTAAAGCTCTGTACACTTCCCCAATGGCTGCTCCATCCGGGCTTTGAGCCGCCGCTGCAGTTCACGTTGTTCCCTGCGGGGGAGGCGGGGGCAAAGTTTGAAGCATCCTTTCCATTTAAGAAAAAGTGACTAGCTAATGGCTGTGATTTAGATAATACAACGAATAACGTCTGCAACCTACTCATAAGGATTGATACACATAACGCTGATATTTTTAAGAAGTTTACGTTTTCGCTTACTGGCACTGGTGCTATTTTAATGCAATCTCCGTGGATATGGAACATTGCAGTCTGGATCAGCAGACTGTGTGTGGTATTCCGCAGGGCATCTTAGATCTGATACGGTTTAGTTCAGCACAGTGCTCATGTGAGACATTCTGGATTGTAAAAAAAAAAAAAAAAAAAAAGACATTTGACACAATAAGGCCACAGTAAACTGAAGCATTTGCAAAGTTTGATGTCCAAGGCATAAGTCAAATCCCTCGCGTAGTTACAGTCCACCCTGCATCTTGACCCCACTGAGATACACAGAAAACTGTAGGTAGAAGTGTAGGCTGCTTTGTGTGGGATTTGGAAATCTGACTGCAATGACAACTGTGCGTAGTCAGGGTGTCTGACTCGGTGCCATGCATATGTGCATGTGTTACATAGCAGGCAGAGACTTATAACTGCAGAACAACTCTGATGCCATGGTAGTTTGAGTATGACTAGCAGTTTAACGTGAACCAGTTAGGATTTGGCCTGCAGTAAATTGCGGTAGTTATTACCCTCTCTCACCACCAGGAGGTAGCAGAAATGGATCCACAACCCCCTAAACTCTGCCAAAGGTCAAATTTATAACTTACTATACACTGAACAAACTGTATATAAATGAATATCAATAGCTATATATAGCTATTAATATTCATAGGAACATGTTTAATGGTCATACCTATGGGAACAGATATTATTACCTTCGACAGTGACACTAAAAAAGGAGATATTTTTAATTTCTCATCTTCTGTAAATTATGTTTTGCCTTTTCCTTCTCTGATACCTGTTGATGCCTGCGACCTTGTTACCTCTCATTGACTCACACCCTGAACCTCTAAGTACTGCATTATATTTCCAAGGGAAGAGTAAGCCTACACTGCTTATGATTTGATGTGTTTATATCATCTACACCGTTAATCTTGCTAGTTCAAGTGCAGGCCCATTGAAAATCCTGTAGGCCCTTGACACAAACGGCCAACAGAAAGAAAGGTCGATGTCAACGCGTTTAGGATAAACAGGAGAAAAAGCCACTTTTGCGCTTCTAATGCTTTGAGGGGTCAGGTTTTCATTTCTGTATGAAATGAAGTCTGTGAGCATTTGTTGAAATTCAGCAAACCCCTAATGTAGAAGCACCACAGTATTCACTGTATTCCTGGAAGGAATCATAGGTTAGAAAGGTTTTCTGTTATTCAGTTTTGGGCTTATTCTGCTCTTGCTTTTATGTTTTAATAACTCTGTAATATCCCTTTAATAGTCATATTAGTTGTTAGGCTATAGTATGCTTTTAAAATTTTTCACATGGTGGGCCTTTTTCCCTAAGAGGCAGAGTAACATGTCATGTTCAGGCTGTTATTCATTCAAGCATCAATGAGCATACATTCTGGCATTTAGTGGCTTTTCTGGAAAGCAGTCTCCTGTAGGCCAATGTGCAGGCCCCCACAGCTGATCATATTATTTCAGTCGGTGTGCTGCACTCACCTTCAGTGCGCGCTCCACTATGGACCGCAAAAGGGATGACTGGCACAGGACAAAAAGAGAAAGGAGAACCTACATGCCACAGAATGACGGATGACAGGAGTACTATGCTGCACATTCTTGAGGAGCCTCAGATGCGAAGAGAAGGGGAGAGACTTCGAACTTTTCAGAACTGGCCAGCAGATGCACCTGTCACATGCGGAGAGCTGGCCAAAGCGGGCTTTTTCTTTCTAGGCCCCGGGGATAAAGTCCAGTGTTTCTGCTGTGGAGGGATTTTAAGATGTTGGGTGCACGGGGACAGCCCAGCTACAGAGCACAAGAGGCATTTCCCCACTTGCAGTTTCATACTGGGTCGAGCTGTGGGAAATATTCCTCTCCAAGTTGGATCCTCAGACTCCGTGGACGGCCAGTTGTTGAGTCAACTCCAAAGGATGACTATGGATGATCAGGGGACAGCTGGACAAGCAGTCTACCCAGAGATGGAGGCAGAGGATTCCCGGCTCACCACTTTCCACAACTGGCCCACCGAGGCCTCAGTCCAGCCAGATGTTCTTGCTAGAGCAGGATTTTTCTATACAGGTGCTCACTGTCTCACCATAAAAACTAATAACATTTATATCCTAAACATCTGCTTTCTTTAATATTTCATGAGCAACATTTGAGTATCCGTCAGTATATTTCAGTGAAATATTCAGCACTGACCCAGTCACTGCTAGAGTGACCTCTCTTTGTGAGAGAGTTCATGGTACAATTGTCCTGCTGAGTCATGATGTTGTGGACAGAACAACCTGGACAACGCTGGGGCTGCTAAAGAAGTAGGGTTCCGCAGCTTCAGGCAATACCCAGGGGGTGGACACAATATCATGAAAACCTATACAAAATCGTGCAATCAGATAAAATAACCCTACAATGAATGTTTTTGTGAAGCTAATAATGTGAGTTAGGGTTGATTCACCTTTGTTGGAATTTTAACAGGTTATAGTGTGTACATTAAATTTATTCCCCGTAAAATGAGACACAAATAGACACATTTTGTTATTGTTGATTTTTTTTTTTTTTTTTTTTTTTTTTTTTCCACTGAGGACAAAATAGAGTGTAAAGAGATTTTCTTTGTCCGGTCTGTGTCCCTAGCCTGTCCTCACAGTAGTCTCATTCATCCTGACAGGTCACGGTGACAATGTCAAATGCTTCTACTGTGATGGAGGGCTGAGAAACTGGGAACCAGGAGATGACCCCTGGCAGGAACATGCCAAGTGGTTTCCACGGTAACAGCAGGACTCGTCACTGGCACACACAAAGACATCTGTTGAATACACAGAGTAATCAATAACGTCTTTATATTTTTCAGGTGTGAGTTTTTAATCCAGTCAAGAGGGCAGGAGTATATCAGCAACATACAGGATGCTCATTTCCATCTGGGTGAGACTGTGGTGAGAACCTTTATCGCTCTTTATCGAGATAAAAGCTATTTGTCAAACTGCAGACATAATGATAATTCCACATTCATAAATGACAGCTTACCATTAAAACCATTAAACCATTCATGACTTTCATTGTGAATTTGAAGTATGATTACTTTTCAAGGTGGGATCACAGACCTCCACGGGCAGAGATATCGGCTCCAGAAATGGTAAGTCACGTCAAATTTTTAATAAAATGACATCAAAAAACCTCATTCCTACCATGTAGACCAGGATAACAAGATAGCAGCCTCCGGCTTTGATGCAAGTCATCAAAGTGTCAACATCCATGTTTGCTTGTCACACAAAAGGGGAAAGGTAGAGCAAACATTTTGAGTTACACTGCAGGTTGTGCAAATGGAGAAAAGAAAGGCTACGGCCAGTTGATTGAATTATTCTTAGATCATCTTGGGAGTACCACCTTGGTTGAAACATGGATTTGAAGGATAAAAGCATACCTTGCACCAGCACTACTTAAAATCCCAATTGAGACACTGAACAGACTCTCTTTGGAAGAAATCAGGTTCATTACTTATTTTGCAAGGCTGCTGAAAATGAAGTAACTGGATGTTCAAATACCTGAGCTAATGTTTGCTCTAGGATTGCAGTAATTAGGGAGCGCTATGGAAACCATTTGACTGTTGCTCATGGTTGCAGGGCAGTGATGAGACGGCATTTATTCAGTACAATGAAGGAATCACAATTATAATTCATTTCAGCAGATATACAGAAGAGGTCTGTTTGAAATGTTAATATATTTGGAGAGAAAGGTAAGCTGCACAATTTGTCACTTATTTTCCCACTTCTCTAGTAGATTGTATAGAAGTTGGTGTTTGGCCTAGTGTAAAATTGAACCTAACGTCCAGTGGCTGGTCAGTAGACTGCTTTTCAGGTTTTCCTCACTTCACCCTCGCTGTCATCCCCCAGATGTGGTCGGAGGTCTGGGGGCTTCCTCTGCCATGCTTTCTCCTGTGGTGCAGACTGTGCTTCAGATGGGCTTTGAGGCCAGCCTGGTGGAGAGTCTGGTCCAGACCAAGTATCTTTTGACAGGCCAGCACTACACCTCTGTATCTGACCTGGTCACTGATGTACTGCAGGCAGAGGAGGAAGACAGACAGAGGGGGCCACAGAACAGAGGTAACAGCCAGTGGTGGGAAGTAACTAAGTACTTTTTTTTTAAACTCAAGTTCTGTTGGTGACTATTGCAGTTTTTACTCCACCACATTTATCTTCCAGCTTTAGTTACTTTTCATATTTATATTTTACTTTGAAAGCTTACATACGGTAGGCTTATAAATTGCAATGCATAGTTAAAATGTCTGGTTGGAGCCCCTTGTCACATTTTAGATTCTCAGACATTTCCCCTCTAAATTTCTTAAATTTAATTTAAATCAATGTTTGAGGCCCAGAGAGGAAAGATTGTTAAATATTTTACAAAATATGCAAAGATTACAGAAAATTCCCTGCAATCATTATAGACTTTTGAAGCAGAACTTTGTTTTTTCTTATTTTTCCCCATTAATCATGTCATGACCCCCTCAGATTTATGTTGTGACCCATCAAAGGAGGCCCTACCCCTGGACTGGGAACCACTGGACTTAACTACCTATCTGTATCAAATAGTTAAAAATAGCTCCACCTATTATGTAATGAATCATAATATTTTTTTGACTATTTAAAATACAGTTATACTTAAGGAATGTGACTTCATTTGTTACTATGTTAATACGTTACAATGGATGTCTGAGTTCACAATGTGTTTGACTGTCTTTTTTCATGTTTGTGCCCTTCAGAGCCAGAGATGAGGCAGGGCCCTAGTGCTGGAAATGTGAGGACACAAACCCCCATCAGAGAAAAAGGTCAGAGGTCAACATCTCTATGAATAACAGGAAAAGGAGCCACTTTTGTGCTTATAATACTTTCCATAATGAATTACACCATTGGCCACTGACATATGATTGCTCTATCCTGCAGCAATCAGGTTTCAGACACAACAGTTAGCTCATTCATATAGTTTCTGTATGTGTGTTCTTCTGTTTTTTCTGTATGTGGTTTGTCAAACAGTGAAGGACCCCAGTCCAGAGGAGCTGCTGAGGCAGCTGCAGGAGGAGAGGACCTGTAAGGTGTGCATGGACAAGCTTGTGTCCATCGTCTTCATCCCCTGTGGTCATCTGGTTGTGTGTAGTGATTGCGCTGCCAGCTTGCGTCACTGCCCTATCTGCAGAGCTGTCATCAGAGGGAGTGTTCGTGCTTTCATGTCCTAAAGCTGTAGTGAGAAACCACTGCTATACAGGTGTTGCATGATTGGCCTTGAGTTTTCCTTCGTACTCATTTTCCCCTTGTACTAATAAAAAACGAGAGTGCTGGTTGCTTGTTTTGTCAGAGTTCACAGATTATTTTCTATAATAAACATTTGAAGTTGTT
Organism: Xiphias gladius; assembly: GCF_016859285.1. Classification (NCBI taxonomy): domain Eukaryota; kingdom Metazoa; phylum Chordata; class Actinopteri; order Istiophoriformes; family Xiphiidae; genus Xiphias; species Xiphias gladius. The sequence goes on along the minus strand of NC_053417.1, from coordinate 18,506,310 downwards.
CAGTTTGTGGTTTTTTTTTTTTTTTACATTTTTTCACAAACACAATGTCTACTTAATGACACACAAGTTCATTAAAAGAGCACATTCTTTTATTAACAAACACCTATTTACATGAACACATAGCACAGTTGTGGATAAATAGGATTACACAATCAGGTCACATGGGGACAGGGCCACACAGGACACAAAGTATAAGAGAGAAATACAAACAAAAAAAAAGCTTGGAGTTTCTATGCAAAGAAAAGGAGGTGGTATCTTTTTTTCTCCCCAGTGGAGACTAACACATAGACAACCATTACAGGTTTCAACTAATTCGAGTCACTGGGATTTAGGAAGAGGCTTTATTGCACTGAGAAAAAGACTAGTTTTTACATAACGATTTTTGTAGCATTTTACTACTAATACTGATTATATTACAATATGACGTGCTTTGTGTTTTTACTCCCCCACACACACCGGTTAGCCTACCAGGATAGTGTAAACTTTCAATTATAAAAACAGTAATGACATATACATTATTATTGCATCTTTCCAATAGAGAGGTGACCAATCAAATCAAAATAGATCACTCATCATTCTGAAATTAGCCAGCAGAAAACAGTCAAAATCATAAAAGTTTGTAGACTGTCTGGCAGTGAATTACATCAAATATCACAGAGGAATATGACACCCAGCAGGTTATTTTTAGGTGCTAACCATAGACAAAATGGACAGAAAACAAAATGAACAAAAGCAACTTGTCCGCAACTTCTTTTTGATTAAAGAAAAAATAAAGCTTTGCAATTTCAAGAATTTGCACCATGAATTACAGCAATCAAACAAACGGCATACTGAACATATTCTGGATTCAAATTCAGTGGCTAACAGAAGATCTGAACCTAAATAATAAAGAAAATGTCTAAAATAACATTGAAACAACCAGGGCGACTTGCTGACTCCTCTTACATGGCAATTACTCAGTATTGTCATGCTATTTTAAGATTTACCGTTATCTGCAAACACAAAATGAGTTTAAGATAGAACGTGGAGACTTGTGGAAGAGCAGGCCTGTAGAAGAAACTCAGTAGCCTTGCAACTTGTACATCAACACTTAGCACGCCAGAGGGCAGTATTGAGTCGCAAAAAAAAAAAAAAAAAAAACAGGCAACAAGGGCCCTGACTATATCTGACTTGAGTCCTGATAGATCAAACATTAAGAAAAAAAATAAGTGCTAACAATCAGTTTAGGAGATATGACCCAGGTGTGTGCACGTATGCCTAAATCAAGTTAAATGTTACTGGGTCGAATAAAATAAATCTGAGTAAGAAACTACTCAGCAGAGGCTTTCAGTTACACTTTAACCAGCTCATATACTGTACAGCCAGTTGAAAAAAACATCAGTTTCGCTATTTTGTCATGACTTAATATGTTATACACATAATTATAATAAAAACCCTGTAAAAACATGCCATTTAAAAAAAAAAAAAAAAAAAAAAATCACAACTGAGACTATCACCAATGACAATCTAAACTGTTAAACTGACATGAGACAATGCTCTGATCCACTCATGTATAGCGATGCTACTTCTACACGGAATACCATACCCCTATGACTCAACACTGTTGTGTGCAGTATGAAGAGTAAAATAATTTCCATTGTTTTCTTGAAGTTAAAGATATGGCGTGTAACCTTTGCTTGAGTGTGTGTAATGATCAGCCCTGACAGCAGCCCGATGCACCAGTAGTTAAGAGGAGAAGAACTGAAGTGAAAACAAAGATTTCAGCACATCGTCTGACAGACACCTGACACTTCAGAATTACTGACTAGGCTGTTGGTGGAAATCGTCACAGTAATAAGACTCCAGAAATAAAAGTAAGACTCACATGCCATTCCTTGTGTTTGAACACCTCTTACACGCTAGTTCTCTTTTGCAGTCTTGATAGGGCAGACTATCAAGACTGCCCTATCAGGGGAGAATACAGAGAGGGTGTACCCATACACCCCCCCCCCTTGTTTCCCTATTTACATTTTCTATTTTTGACAGATGCCCCTGTAGGTTTGGTGCTTTTGTTCCCTCACCTCCCTCTACCACTCCGCTCCCCTGCCTCTTCCTGCTTTACTTGTGTATTTATGCACACAGATCCTGACCTAAAGTAAACAGCCGGCACACAATAGCTCATTCCACAGGCTCCACTGTAATTCAGCCTCCGGCCAAGATCTTAGCCAAACCGGCAATAACATGCTAAATCACTGAGTCCTCTAAGACACAGTACCACAGACTGGGAATGCTGGACAGTCCCTGATTACATACACAATGTATTTATACGCTGTACATGCTCTACACAGTCATGTTCTTGGGGCGTTTTAGACCATTATGGGCAGGTCACAGATATGGGACCTCAGCAGAGAACTCAACACAAAGAAAATGATTGATACTTCCCTAAATACACAATATGAGGCTTTGTTGCACTGTAATCCCCCTGTTTTCTGGAACCCGCCATCCCTCCCTGAAAAACAATGGACCCTAACTGAGAAGTGTTGGCTTTTCTGGGCAGCACACCAGTAAATGACATGTTTAAAGTACTGAAAAAAAGAAGGGGTGGAATGTCTGGCGTGCCCCACTGCACTGGGACGTTTGTGTTGAAACAGGCATTTTGTCTCCGTGGGAATTTGCTGTGTCACCTCCCTGCTGGACGCTCTACTATTTACGTAGACCTGGAGAGGACAGAAACATGGGAAGGAAGAGCAGAGAGTTAGTGGCTGCTGGGCAACACAAACACACACACACACACACACACACACCCACACACATATACACACACACACACACACACACACAGGTCCCTGGATGAATTTATCCAGGATATAACTCCCAATAGATTGGGAAGATGAAAACTTCCTCCCTCCCATTAGAGACAGAGCTGATTAAACTGTCAAGAGGCTAATAAAATATTCATTTCATGATGGCAGAGACTTATTACATGACTTCCCCAAGCTTATTATTATTAAGTTCTCTGCACTATTTAATTGATTAATCCAATTTTAGACAGATTTTTGTATGTTCTTCTTCATGAGCTTCTATTAGTAACTGCCTCTGGAGTGAGGACACACGCACACTACACACAAACGCATAACGGCATATGTAGCATATTTTATAGTGTACTTTACTCCCCAGACATGACTCAAATCTCCAGATACTGAGCAAGGAACCGTCTGAACAACCTCCTCTAGTCAGTGTTTTGTTCTAACCTACTGGGTCCTGATGAAATTATAAAAAGCTCATGAGAAAACGCGTAAGTGGACCTTGAGTTGACATTATTTTGTTAACCTACAAAAATAATAATTGTTTTGATTAATGAATAGTTTCAGGGAAAATCTGGAAATGTAAACTTGAAGATGAAACAACTAAATGCAGGCAATTAAAAAAGTATCCCCCAAAATTTAGAAGACCACAAAAGGCAGTGGTAATTTGCATATTGACATGGACCTGTTCTTACAGTCACATTTAAAACAGGGATATATACTCATATAATGGGATGACAGCACAGTCATACTTACAGGTACATGGGCTTTAAGAGGAGATGAGATGGTTTCTCATTGACATGGTAGAGTGGGAATGGGTCAAATCCACCAATAAAATCAACTGAAAACAAAGGATTAAACACAGAAATTATGGAGTAAATCAAAAGACAGACAATAAGACACTTAACTAAAAAAAGATGCATGATCAAAAAACAGTAACACCACAAGATGAATGAGGAATGAAATGGAAACAAAAGACAGTGTGAACAGAAGTTAGGGAGGGATGTTGAAAGGTAGACAGCGGCAGCTTGCCAAGAAAAGTAAACACTAAGTATTTTCTAGTTTTAACGGACAAATAAAAGTCCTCAAAAATTACAAAAATTTTTTACTTAAAACTTTTTTCATCTGTGCATCTGCCTCGAGTCAGAGGGAAAGCTTTGGAACAGGTGAAAGCTGGCCAGCTGTCAAAATGGCCTAAGCCTTTTTATCGCTCAGAAACAGAGGTGACCTTCAGCCACCGACCAAATGCTCAACCTTTTCTGTTTATTTTCTCACTTAAGAGTTCAGACTCTAGGCGAGGGGCGGATGACCAAACGAGTGTTATGCCATGCGAGAAGGGGAGGGACATGCTGGTACCAAAGTGCCATGCATTTTTCACAAATGCAGAGAGATATTTTTGAGATGAGGGAAAATGCTTGCAGCTCTTGAGGGGACACAAAGAGCTGAATGGGAGAAAGAGGGGAAGACGGGGTGCGTCATGCTTGTCAGTCTTACTGACAGGGGGCTAAAGAGATTAGGTTGAAGGAGTGCATGTGAAAGACGCCAGCATGTCCAGGGGCTGTGAGACCCCTGTAAACACCATGAGTGGAGGAAAAGGAGAAACTGAGATTGAATCTCATTCAGTGGAAACCAAACAGTGGATCCTAGTTTGAGAGGAAAAAAAAAAAAAGAGGGCAGATCTGTTACTGTCTGGGAACCAACGGCTATGGGGAGAAAAATGGACACAAGCCAGCCATGGAAACTACAGTAAGGCCAAATCAGTTCCATCCTGATAAGAGAAGGCAGGAGTGGTCTGCCGAATACTGATAGGTAGGCAGGATGAGCGCAGAGAGCCACAGGGTGCTGTGGTGGGGGGGACTGCCCATTTCCTCTAACCCTGCACTGGTTTCCTAGGATTCTTCATTTCAGTTGTACACCAGACACACACACACACACCCAGACAGACGCACGCACACACACACACACACACAGACGCACACAGACGCACGCACACACACACAGACAGACAGGCAGACGAACACACAGACGCACACACTACAAGCAGGTGGGGATCCATCCCCGGCCATGATAAACTGTGCTGAAGAATACAGTTGGATGATAATGATGGCTGTCGATCAGTCGGTCCAGCCAACTCTTCAGAGTTAAATATAAAGCCAACTATTGGATGGATTGTTGTGAAATTTGGCTCAGATATTCGAGGTCTCCAGAGGATGAATCCTATTGACTTTGCTGATCTCCTGACATTTCATCTAGCACCACAAACAGGTCAGATTTTCCATTTGTGCAGGACTACAATTTATGACAATTTACCTCCAAAACAAATGGAAAATTTCTGTCATGTGTCTTGTGCTACATTCACAGGACAGCAATTTAATACTTTCACAATTAGCAAAGTTATGTCTCTGTATATACACTATCTCAGAAAGCTCAGAACTGGGGCCTCAACAAGTGCCTCTGAGTGCTGCTACCCACTCTTACTCTAATGAAGACGTCCTGTGTGTCAAAACACTCGTTAGCACCTTATTAAATGCTTCATTTATAATTTTGATATCCGTCCTCCTACGTACTGTAGTGTATGCCAGCCAGTTAATAGCTTGTCCCTCATTGAATCTTTTTTCCATTAGTTATTAAATACATTGGTCTGACCCTGAACTTGAGGTGGATCTTCTATGCAGCTGACTTAACGCTGATGGTTGAAAAATCAGTGTATTTTTACAAAATTAAAAACAGGGCTTTTTGAAAACACTAGCATACTGTATGTCAGGTTATATCTCTTTGTAATGTGCTGGAATATTTGAGACTTGCTGAAGCAATGTGCTCTTTATGCTTGCGCTCTTAACAGCAAACATCACTTTGAAAATGATTGTGAAAAGCTGCTCTGAAACGGAGGAAACCTGCAAGCTGAAGTGGCCTCTTCGTTCTCAATAGATGTTTTAAAAATGTTTCTAATGTTTTGGCATTCAAGTGTGGATGGCAGACTTTTACAAAATGATTTGCAAACACCAGGGAAGATGGAAAACTTTGAACAAGAAACCGATTATTTAATTTGTCCTCTCTAGTGCGGATAGTGCCCAGATATTGGCAGTTGATCAGTTCAAAGACACAAGCTTGGTTTCTTCCAGGCAGAGGGAGCAAGCTAATTTTCACTTGTGTGGACACATACAAGAAATTAGAGGTATGTAGGTCAATAGTTTAGGGAACTATGTGTTGCCCCTAAACAAGAAGGGAATAATGTAAAATTATGTTTTGGTTTAGGTGGAAAGTAGTTGAAATCAGAGGACCTGTACCAAATCAGGAGAGACACAAGAGTCAATCTACAGTATACTGCCACATCTCCCACCGTGTGTGTGTGTGTGTGTGTGTGTGTGTGTGTGTGTGTGTGTGTGTGTGTCGAGTTGGCAAGTCGACTTTGAAATAAAACACAGACACAGAGATAAAGGGGGAAAGACCAGAAGGGAAAAACAGGGTTGCTGAGAACAAAAGAGATGAATGTGAGGAAGATTGAGAAAATCAAGGAGACAAGGCAGAGACAAAGACAGAGATAGGGAGATAACGGGCAGACAGATAGCTCGAGACTTCAGAGCCTATCTGTAACAATCGCTAAAAGATGAGATGCTAGGCACAGTTGTGGTCTCTCTCCCGCTCTCTCTCTGCCTACCACACTCTCTATTTAAGGGAGCTCCATTCTGCAATACCGAACCCTCTGTATTCACACACCATTACACAGCCATAATTGCTATACAGGCTACTCATTTACTTTAATTACTGGTTTATTGGTTTTATGCTTAGTTATTCTGCATATGAAAACTTCAGGTAGGTTTGATTGAGAGTGTATTTAAAGTTAATCATCTATGCAAAGAGGAGAAAGGTTTCGGGCAAAGATACACAAGGAGAGCCTCTTTAAAGTTTGCCTGTTTGATGATGCTTAAATGAAAATGAGCAAGTGATGACCTTAATGTGACAAATGCAGAGAATACTGCCTCTTTGATTATTTCTTTGTGCACTATAAGTGACTGGGTGTCTGCTTTAAACCCTCATTATTTGCTTCTCGGTCACTGCAACTGCTAATCTCCTATTTGTCATTCAATGTCCAGAACCGCCTTTATCGTACCCTCAGTCGTATATTAATGCATGCACTGACCCAGTCATAACGTTCATTAGCCATACAACTTTTGAATCTACACAACAGAGAAAAAATGCTTGAAAAGTGTTTACTTGGGAAATCGTGAAATTAATTGGACAAGATATTGAAAACAAGATAGTCAATAGGTCAAATATCATGTAACCCAATGTGCAAATACGGCCAAGAAACAATGAAATAGTCCTGCTGATTATGTCATTTAGTAAAATCTACTGTATGTACATTGAGTTAACATATGGTAAACGCAAAACGGAAAGGTAAATTGTCCTGCCCTTACAGATGCAAAAATGTCAATCAGGCCCAGTCTGTACAGGTCCACACAGTCCTGAGAAGACCTCGAATCAGGCAGCGAAAGTAAAAATACTTATCTGCATGGACTTTTGATGTGCAGAGGCTTTTATTTTGTGAGCTGGGAAAATTCTGTCTGACATATTTTACACAGCAAATATATCACATTCTACATATACAGCACTGTGCAAAAGTCTTAGGGATTTTAGAGGTTTAAATTCTTATCCATCAGGCAGTATCATCAGGGAGGCGTCTGATCGGTCCCAGATTCATTTTGCAGCATGACAAGCCCAAACACACAGCCTTACGAACCCGAAAGACGTAGGAGAACTGGTGCTGTTTGAAAGGCAAAGAGTGGTCACATATTGATTTGATTGCATTTTTTTTCTGTTTACTCCACTCTGTATGAAGTTAATTGAACAATAAAAACTATTCATGGCATTATTTCTGAAAGCATCCTCACTTTACTTTTAGTGCCTAGAACTTTTGCAAAGTACTGGAGGTCTTGTAATTATTTCGGGAAAATGTCTTTTGTTTATTCTAGTGAAATTTGCCTTCTTCTGTCTTATTTTGCATTGGAAACACATCAAACTCAATTGAAAGAAAACACTATTTTTAAGCCAAAATAATACACAGAACAGAAACTCTCATGTGTACATTTTTTGCAGTATTATTTAAAAAGCTGACTACAGGCCTTTTGCACAGCAAACACTTTCCCTGGTTACAGCGGGAAAAGCACAGGTGTTACTGTAATTATGAATAATAATGACTATGATAATGATTATTAATGAAGGCTACATTCTATTCGAGTGTCCCAGTGGGCTGTCACATTGTGACAGTGAGCCAAGTGTGAACTATACCAGGACCCTGAAGCCGAACCAACTAAATGGAATTCAGCGGTCATTAATTTTGTTATTTACACCTGTGCTGCTTTTCCCACTGTGACAATATAAAAAGTCTTCTTGTTTGACGTCAATTTCATAACATTTTGAGGATATAACACAAAAACAGGATGGGGATTTTTTTTTTTTTTTTTTTTGACCTTTTTGCTCAAATGCTGCTACCTACACATTCATCCATCCCTCCAGTTGCTCTGTCTGCTGTGGAGGATTTTCTGGGGATGTGACTCAGCACACAGGGCGGCGGCATAATTAGCAGACATGCTAAAGCGAGCTTATCCCAGCGCTAGGCGGCTAACTCCATGACCTACTTTACAAAGAGGATTTTCCCCACCACTCACTCTGCCGGTGTGTCTGCTCACCACAGATAACTCTGTAACAAATTCATACACACAAACACCTACACCCAAACAGTCACGCACAGTCAGCTAAACACACACTCGCACACATACACAAAAGCACAGATACATGCAGCATATAGATATATGTGAGTAACTCCCACACTATCAGTAATAAAGCCCGAAACCCATGTCAAACCCTGAGCTGATGGTGTATGATGCTTGTTAGTCTGCCCATTGTTCTTCTTGGCTTCTTGTGAGTGTGTGTGTGTGTGTGTGTTTCATTCCGCTATTCTTTACGCAAGCCTAAGCACTCAAATTTGACTCATCCCCTTCCCTGGAGAGTGAGGGAGTGCTAGTCGTGAGAGGAATTCTTGTCTTACCTCCTTATTTGTGAAAAGCTCATCTTGTCTCATGTTGTTTGTTCCTGCATATTGCCCTGTGTCCTTTTTCCCTCCCTGGATCGCTCCTGACAAAAACACCTCCCTCTGCTCCCCTCATGTACCCCTCTTTCTGTCTCTTTCCTATCTTTCTGACTCTCCTGAGGATTCCTCCTACCTTTCTCCTCTACGTGAGGCGCAATCAACTGTGAAGTTATTGACCAGCAAGGCACTTAATGAGGCTGATACAACGAGTGACCAGAGACCTCTAAATTTTTACAAGCATATCTCATTAAAGCTCAAAAATCAGAGGCAGGTGAAGAGACACAGAGAGAGAGAGAGGAAGAGAGAGAGAGCGAAGTTTTCTTAAACACACTAAAATTGGATTCTGATGCATGATTATTCCATCTACCTGTGAAGAAACAATAAAGCATACAATGGAGAAGTGAAGATAAAGAAAAGTTCTAAGTAGGAGGAGAGATGCTGATGCAGCCAGGGAGCTCAATGCAGAGACTTGCTTTAATCTACACATCAAATGAGAGGAGAAAATGAGAGTGGCAAAGTGCCTTAGCTGGTTTTTGTGTTGGTGCAAGAGTGTGCGTGTCCTTGCGCACCTGTGTCTGCATGAACAAGTGTGTGTGTGTGTGTGTGTGTGTGTGTGTGTGTGTGTGTGTGTGTGTGTGTGTGTGTGTGTGTAGGCTAAGGGCTTATTACAACAACAAAGGGCTAGCACTTGGAAGCGCTGTAGCAGCATTTTACTCCAGCACAGCCTGGATCAGAGAAGAACTACCAAATAATTAAAACCAAAAAAATGACACCATGTTCTGTTTTCAACCCAAGCAACCTCTCTTTATTTCCTGCTTGCTATTTTTATCTCTTTTTCTGAGTGTGGATGACTATCTGCTAAGAATTAAAACAAACACACTCTGGGCCAACTGTCCTCAAACAAAAGAAAAGCGTCATTGAGGGGAAAAGTCTTTTTTTTTTTTTTTTTACGTTTACTTGACTCCTCATGAAATGGTATTACCCTCCAGGGATTACTTAGGGGGGGGGACTGGTGATTAAGTGGTACTGCCCAGAGCTGGGAGAGGAAATCGGTTGGATGGTGATGCTAACCACTCACAGCCAGTGAATCTCTGGTATGTGACCACCAAAGAACTGCTTGGACTTGTGTACCACTGTTCTACAGGAACACGCAAAGAAACCACATCATAATTCCCCCAAATTACAAGACTCTGATGTTTAAGATGCCTTTAGTACATGTAGTGCTTTGTTCATTACAGTGCTTTCATATCAAATTAGAGTTTTGGTGTGTACACAAGGGACAGAAATGATTACAGCCAACCCTAGATTTTTCATAATTAGTATTCTAACAGGCACATATGTATGATTATGTACCTGAGAAACTCCTTGACTAATCCTCACAGAGAGAGCCTGTTCATTCCATTACAGATCCAACTATCTGACACCTATGCCTTTCTGCATTTGGCTTAAAGCACTGACTAAATATACTTGTAAAGGCAGATTCTCATGCATGTGGACATAGCTATGTGTCCTGGAGAGTCCTGCAGTGCTAATCAGATATTTATGACTCCCACTGACCCTTAGATCAAATGTTTCCTGTCCTCTGATTGGCCAACCTCCCGCAGGACCTCTGACCTGCTGCCTACGAGGTCACAGCAGCTGGGTCATTTATCACAGGTGTCCGTTTCTGGTTTCTCCTTCTTTTCTTATGACTCATTTCATGGTCCCCCGCCATCTTTTCTCCACACCCTTTTCTCACTCTCCGCCCTTTTTATGCATGCCAAGGTTAACTCTTCAGCTCATCTGACTCCATATTGAAGGTTTAACACAGAACAACATACAACTACACAGACAGGAGCTGAGATAAAACAGTGAAAAGCCAGTTCAAAGGAAGGATGTACATGTTTGAGTAGTTGCGAGAGAGAAAGACGTGAGTAGGTAAGGTGTGTGTGTGTATATGCAAACAAGAGAGTGGGGGAGGTGCACTCCAGCAGTATAAAAACACCCACCCTACCCAGGCAACAGACAGCCGGAGCAGCAAAAAAGGGGCATATGGACAGAAGAAAGTGAGAAAAGTGAAAGCATGAGTACATTAATGGAGGCAAATAAAAGGTTTACAAAAACAGCGAGGACCACACAGAACGTTGAGGAGGTGAGATGAGGCAACGAGTGTACATGTGAAAGAGAAAGGGAAGAATGGGCTGAAGGAGGTGTGGAGAAGGAACACATGGCTCCCTTGGTTCTGGAGGGAAAGTGGGAGTGAGTGAGCCCAGCTGGTGTGGGGGAGGAGAGAGGAGGGAGAAAGGGGAGAGCTGAACAGCGATGATGTGGGGTAGGGTGAGATGCAGAGAGATGTAGCCCTGTTCTCCTCAACTTGGGTGTGTTCTATCTCATATTTGTGAGTGGGTCTGGGTGTGATTCATTCATTGTTGAAAGGGTCTGTTTCAAGAATAACTGTGTGTGCGCGTGTGCGTGTGTGCGTGCGCTTGAGGTTACGCGACTCACAGCTGTCCTCCTCCTCCGTGATGGCACTGACAACATAGCAGGCGTACACAAAGCCCAGGAGCTGTGAACACACAAGCAAACAAAAGAGGTTAGACTCCACAGAGCTGGCGGTGTGTAGCTTATTAACAACAGTGTGTTTGCTTTGATAGACAAACAGATAATACAGAAGCCACATCTGGAAAAGGGCAAGCCTGGTGGTGCTACAGCTTCGATTTGAGAGATGGTGGCTGTGTGTTCTAAGCGGTCCTTCAGTTGGTGGCTGATGCAACACCGTGAAAAGAACAGCACTACAGCTGAAATGATTTGTTGATTAAATAATAAAAAATTAACTGCCAATCTTTTTTATAATGAAGTGATAAAAAAGATTCATAGTTGTAGCCTTAAAGCCACTATAAATAATAAATAAATAAATAATAATAATCTATAATCTATATGATATCAAATGGATACAATAACTGTGTGTAATGTGAAAGGGGTCACTCGTAAAGATGAAACCCCCCAAAAAATTATCACCTAATTCTGAAGTTCTCCTCATCTCTACTGAAATTTGCAGAATCTTTCAGCTCACTGTTTTGGTTTTCTGGCATGCAACTGATATGTTTAAATGCTCTCATCAGTGTCATTTTCAGCTGCAGAAGGCAGCTGTTTTGAGAAAACAACCTCTAAAACAGCCACGGTACACTATCTGCCCAGCACCAAATGGCTGACAGACAAAGTTGGTACCTAGCTGGTGAACATAATGAAGCACCTAGCAACTGAAGAAACAGACACTTCCCTCAAAAGTTGGTGGAGACCAAAAACCAAGCTAAAGTGATAGAGGATACTGCGCTTGCATACAGCAGGTGGCCAGAAACTCAACTCCAAATTAATTGTAATGTTGATCCAAAAGTGCTGGATGTGTAAACAGACAACTATTTACTGACAAGTTCACCATGTCAATATGTAAGTGTTGTGTTTAAAGCTCTACTGAGTTTGACTGCAATATCTGTCTTGGTAATGCTTTTGAAGTTGACAGGGTTTCTACAGAGCGAGCACACCAGTGACTCTACCGCAATGGAAACACACAGCGCTGAGAATAGCATGTGGAACTGGCAGATGGCTGTCATCGACTCAGAAACAGACACAGTGAGAGACAGTCTCTCTCCACCCAGCCATCCATCCATCCATCATTTGGCTCTCTGCCATGCCAATTAAAAGAGCGTTGGGCACGCTGCCCTCCTTGCACACTGGGTACACAAACACAGAACCCAAGGGGGGAATGACTGTGTATGATGGTGGCTATTTATATAACATTCATTCAACCTGTAACTTGGCTTGGTCTGTGTAATTATAAGAGGAATAGTTTGCAGGGCTTTCATCTCTATCATTTTGTTTTTATTCAATTTTTCATGCTTACAGTATATCTGGCCTTTACTGAAGTTCATCCAGATGTAAATTATATGTTTTATTTATGAATGAAGCGCAGGTGTGATGTCTAGTAGGAAAGGGAATGGGTCGGTCTCTGTGTGGGCTGGCTAAGATACGCAACTCTTCTCTCTGCTTCTCTCTCATCTGTTCTTTTCTCTCTAGTATCTAATTGCTGGTCTCACCCCATCCATTACAGTGGCAGTGAAATGGAGGTGCATTAGCATATGTATAAAGCCTGTGTCAAACACAAGATGGTGTTAACAGCAGGGGGCACACCCTGTTTTTCCAATTGTATTGTGTCTGTGCGTGTGTGAATGTGTGCTTTTCCTGTAAAAGTGTGCACCAAGTGTGTGCTCTTATGAGTTAATATCTATGCATGAGTGCAGGTTTTAATTTTCATAACTGGCTCCCGTTTGCTGTTGTGGCCTGGGACTGAGTCGAACATAGTAGAGCCAACATGTCGCAGCAGGGGAGAGATTTGGGGCTGAGAAAAGAACAAAGTGCTTGTGGAGCATATACACAGATGGATGAAAAATTGAAGGAACATCCAACATTAAGTGTCTTGGTGAAGTGTTGGACCACGACGAGCCACCACCAGCTTTAATGCCCACTAGGCATAGACTCTACCAATATCCAAACTCTGCTAAAGGAGCACCATTCTTCCAAAATATATTCCCTCATTCAGTGTTTTGATGGTGGTGGCGGAGAGCGCTGTAGTAGGCCATATTCAGACCGACAATAACGCTGTCTGGAAAAACGCAGGTTCCCTCATTCATTTAAGTGAGACGACTGCATTAATGTAGCTAATACAGAGGGTCTTGAAAAAAAAAAAAAAAAAGACGTGATGAACTTTTGCTGCAACGCAACACAGCGTCAACTGACATTTAAATACTCTCTGACCAATCAAATACATGCAAGAGCACATTCTTGGAAGAAAGTTCTAATTCTATTGTTTACATGGTGATAAAATAATTGCTGGCATGATAACTTTCCAGAGTTGTAAAATCCTGTCTCATGGTATTTTAAAATGTTCAAGCTGTCCAGTGACCCCCCCATGGCCTGTGTGGAGACATCCGCTTTCCTTATGTTTCATTTATTGCGGATTTTCCTTTAACTTGTCACCTGTCTGTATCTATGAATGAATGTGTGAGAAAGAAACAGAACGGAGGGGAGGAAAGAATGTATCAGAGATATGTAGTCTAAAAGAAATGCAGCCTGGGAAACCACAAAGAGGTTGAGATGATGATGTCAGAAACAATATGAATCCAGTTTTAAATCTAAAGCCATGCCAGCGCCCTGAGGATAAAAAACACGCAATACGACTGACGTAGTGTGGCTACTTTTAGCTTCAGTGCACAATTATAAATAGCAGTTGTGAACAGAAAAATCCAACACAACACGGCACAAATTTCCTGAAGCTGAATACCTTTCATCAGTAAAAGCCAAACCTTATGAGAGTGCCTGTCACGGCTCAGTACTGGCAAATCACTGCCTTCTCTCACACCTCCACTGATAACTGGTATAAAGTCTGGACAATGTAAAGGACTATAAAGACGGACTGCAAGTAATATATGTGCACATGTCTGCCTTTCATTTCGATAAAGTCCCTCCACAGGCTGATTTTAAACCTTTTTGCTTTCAAATTTTCCTTTCTAAGGCTGCGGTACATTTAGTGTGATGTAAAGGGAGCTAATAAGATCAGAGATGTGACCACTTGCTGTTTTTTTTTTTTTTTGCTGGAGGCACTGCTGTCCTAAGTTAATGTAGGTCAGTGTTCTCAATAACAAGTGACAATTCCACTTATATCTCCTCGCATGTTAAGTAGCCTTAAATTGTGATTTAAGGCTATTTATTTAAGGCTCATAAATTCTGTCCACCACACACACACACACACACACACACACACACACACACACACACACACACACACACACACACACTCTTCAGCTGTCTTCTCTGACTCCTCCCTGTCAGTTCAGGGATCATTTTAGAAATTAATGTCATTAATTAAGCTCATACACCCCCCGCATATCCTCTGAGACTCGATCTCAGGCTGTCTGTGAGGATGTGCCACACTAAAGCCAACTCTTTTAGCTGCCAATCATTGGTTTTTTTCCTTGCACTCTGTACAGTCACTTTCTTAACACAAGTCTCCACGTCACTGCCACTCCACAATCTGTAAACCTCCTCTGTCATCTTTTCTCTCCACCTCTCTATGCGTCTTTGTTTTATTGCCTTTCTAACAGCAAGTGTCACCCTCCTCTCTCTCCTCCTCTTTCTCCCCTGCAGGTTGTTGGACAGTGAAGTGTTACCTGGAAAAATGACAGGAGGAGGCATGAAGGCAGAAAACCAGGGACAAAAAGTTCAGGCATGGATATGGGAAAACATCAAAATCATAGCTATCCTCCAGTGGGCCTTCATTTACTTTTTACTACGTTGAGAGGAAACCAAAGAAGGTACTTGTGATAGTTCAGCGTTATCTGCGTTTCTTCTCTCAGAAAATGAGGGCAAAAAGAGGTTGAAGGCTCAGGCATTCATTTGTGTATCTGCGTGAGAAGGAGGCCAGCTGCTGAGCTGGAAAAGAAGGTTACTTGTATTTGCATAGGGTAATGAAGGTCAGGTTTATAGTGAATGTGCCAGTCCAGAGAGATACATAACCACCTTACACAATGCACTCTCTAACTCATAAACATCACTCAAACAGGCATGACTCTACTTCATGATTAGAAGCTTTCATTCTTCTCAGTTATTCTAGAAAAAACTAAAACAAATCAGGGCTATAGTCAATCATTTGGTTATGTCTGTCAAAATATTTCTAAAACTAAAAATTCTATTATCAGTCTACTTCACTATGAAGGTTTAAACAACTACATCCTGCAGGATAGGCCTTTCCAGTGTCTAGTGTTCTGTCTAGTTGATCATCAGAAAATTAATCATCAATTTTGATCATCTATTAATTATTTAAGTTATTCTCTCCCAGTTACAGCTTCTTGAATGTTCTATTTCTTATGTTTCTCAGTTTAGTAAATTGAACATCTTTAGGTTTTGGACTGCTGGTTGGACCAAATAAGCAGTCTGAAGAAACCATCTTGGGCTCTGGGAAATTTTGATGGCTAATTTCCACTATTTTCTGAAATTTTATTGGTGATTAATCAGTTACTCGAAAAAATAACTAACACATCAATCCATTATGACAATAATTGCTAGTTTCAGCCCTCATACACATTTGGAGATGCCTCCTGTCCACAGCTGACTGGCCTGTGCACGTGCGTGTGCAGTGATGGATATCTCAGTCGATCTACAAGCTAATCAACACACTATTGATTGTGGTTCAGTGTCAGGAGAAAACTCACTGTGTGTACTACTATAATGAAAGGAATTCGTAGGTAAAATCTATCACATGGGAGAGAGGAAGAACAGAAAGGGAGAGGAAGAGAGCTGGTGCAGATGTCTTGTACGTTAATTACACAGGACTTTCTCTAATGCACAAGCTTCTCTGCAGAAAATTAGATGTGTGTGTCTGTGTGTGGGCAGCTGCATGTTTAATGACAAAACATGATGAGATTGGGCGATTGGGACTGCAGAGACTGCATCCACCTGTTCTCTTCTTCCAGCCCCCTCTCAAAACATGAGTGTCTCGCTCACACACACACACACACACACACACACACACACACACACACACACACACACACACACACACCAAACAACAGCAATGTTATGTCCAAAAACACAACACACAGACACAAGAGACTGCTCATGCAGAAATAAAAGCTGTCTGAAGAAAGAAAACACAGCCAGCTCCTAACATGCAGCCCCTTACAAAAGATTTTAGATGAGGTCTAACTGAGTGAAAGTGAGAAAAATGGGGCTCTCTGGACCAAGAAACAAATGGAGAGAAGTCCAAACAGGCAGCTAAATAAAACAACTAGTACACACTCACCAAGCACAAAGAAAGCATGCCGCAAAAAGTTTATTCCTTTAATGTTGCTTGTTTTTCAGCTCTTTTCCCACTTTCCCTTTGCCTACTCTCAGAAGTTTAAAAAGACCAAATATTAGAGTAAAATTAATCTGAGGAAAATCCATTTCCCTGCAGAACAGATTAACAATTAAGGCTCTTGGCTGAGACTGCCTTTGAAGAATGATGGCGAGTACTCATGTTTTTATGATGTCCTGTGCATAGTCTGTCACAATATTCAGTGGCCAGCTGGAGACAAATTCTATCCTCTGGTCTTGAGGTCTCTCTCTTCCCCTCCGTTTTTGGCAGCCGCCAGCAGACCTAATAACTCCTCACTACTGCACCATAAGTCTTTTAAGCCTCAGATCTTTATAATCCTTCGAAGCAGATGCAGTAAAACATACAGCGCAGTTACAATGCAGTGTCAGCCCTGACATATTGCAGATATACTTTACACTATTATTAAACAAGACAATCCATGGCCATTTACTGATTGAGGACAAATTACTGGGCTTCAAATACAAGCACATCAAAGATCCCTCCAGTTGGCTCCGCATGCAGCATACACACAAATAGAAAAAAAAAGAAAAAAAAAAAACATTCATCCCAGTGGTGATGACTGTTCAGTATGAGAGTTTGAAAACATAACATGGACTAATGGACTTATCAAAGCGAGCACCCTGACCTTTTAGATGAATGAGGACTTTTTTTATGCTGCTGAACTTAGTGAACCTGCACAACCACAAAACACACAACTGGCCTTATAGGCAAGTACAGCCCTGATCGGTAATCACAGGGGCCTGCCCACACCAGGCCTGCTGAGGGGATCCCTCTAATCAACCAGGGGCCGTTATTCGTCCCGCACCCTGACCTGGCCCCTGGCGTAAAACAAGCGCACTTTAACACAGACAGAAGACTGACACGACAGAGCCCCTAAGCTCTAGAGAAAACGAGAGAAAGAGCAGAGTGACAGTGAGTGAGAAATGCAGGGAGAGAGACAAGCGCATCGTCCTTTTTTGTCATTTAAGTTGGTGGGAACTTGAAGACATGAAGGTCATACGGTGAGAGATCTGGGCAGGGACAGGAGACAGGAAGACAGACAGAGCTGAGAGATTGTGATGGGGGGAAAAAAAACAGATGAAAAAGAGGAAATGAGCAATGGAATGAGAGAATGACGCAGGCTGCCGTTCATCCCATTATCAACTTCCACACAATCCTCCCAATGCAGGGAATAGAGAGGCAACAGAAGAAAATACTGCCTGTGGAAGCAATAACCTACACTAAATGAAATGATATCTGCATGCGTATGTCTGTATGCGTAAGTGTTTGTCTCTCTGTGTTTGCGTGTGTGTGTGTTTGCGTGTGAGCACGCGTGTGAGCACTGTCTTTGGCAGAGCTCAGTAGCTCTGACAACACTTTGACAACTCTCACTTTTCCCCTTAGTGGGTAAGAGTTATTTCTACAGATGTAAACTGAATCTCGCATCTTGCACCATTTTTCTTCTCCTCTCTCATACCTTTTCTTCTTAACTACCCTCCATCTCACCGGAGATGTTTTCTTAGACTTGACTGTTTTATTTAACAGTGAAGGCGGTGCACAGGAGCAATGGAAGACAGGATAGAGAGAGGACAGAGAGAGAAGAAGAGAAGAGAAAAAAAGAAAAAAAAAGAAAAAAAAAGAAAAAAAAAAAGGATTTTCTGCTGGCAATATTGACAGGGAAATAATTCATTATTTTGACAGGAGCAGGAAAACAAAAGCCATACAATAGCAATATGTACTGTAGGACGGATGGGCAAGTTGGGTTTCAGTAAAGGCAACTAAGAATGTAACGGCAGACAGAGCAAATATTCCCCTCAGTGGTAAATAAATAATACATTATTCCAGTTCGAAAAGGTTGCCTTCGCTTCAAGCTCATCCTTTAAACCTTGAATTTGCTTTTGGCTGAATTTCACCTAAAGCATCAATAAGCAACAACACAGGGCCGACTTTCCCAAATCTGAAGCTACACTTTTGAATGCCTTTCTTCTCACTCATGACGAATCTGAGCAGATAGATGACAGTGATGCCTCCATTACTGGCCAATGGAGCCACATTTTTCATCTTAATGAAACATGCTCCTTGGAGCCCAAACTAAATATTTAATGGTCTCTCACTGCAACCTTGAAACCCCTCTAACAAAGACAAAGGGACACCCCACAGTCTTCCTTTTCTTTTCATTCATCCCTTCAACTCTCCATTTCTGTCTGCCACTCTCTTCAACCAGAGAGGGAAAAGGACAAACCAAAACAAGACTGGACATCTCAAAGGAGTCTTTTTCTTAAGCAGCGCTCTGCTTTTAGCCTGAGAGGAAGTGAGGATACAAGGAAAATGATGCCATTTGTGACACTCTGATTTCAGTACCAATTTTCCGGCTCCTCTACGGAGCTCTCCCCACAGAGATGCCATTGAATGCTTGGTTGGAAAATACCATTTAAAAATGCAGGCATAAGAGTGATGCCGTGTCATATTGAGGAGTAAGTCCAAGTGAGGGGAGGAATAAACCAATTCACTGCATATAGTGCAAGGACTAAGGTTCAGTGAGAGAGTTGGGGCAGTAAAGTGAGGTCAGCCATTTTATTACCTTTCTACATGGGGGTGATGGGATGAAAGGTACAGTCCAATGCTTCTCAATACTGGGTCCCTCTGCCAGTATTCTAATGTCCATGTAGTCACCTAAATCCACAGTGCTTTTCCAGCTGCAAATTAGTCCAAGATTAAATTCTAAGAATGAAAACCAAAAGGAATCTTAAGCCTGTTGATATACTACAGTTAGAGGCCGATGAAGCTGTTGTGTATTAGCTCTCTCTCTTTCTCTTGGTCATCTACTGGCACCATTAAATCCACTCCACATGTATTTCAGTGACAATGACTGTGAAAAGGGGTGTGAGTGTGCATCACAACTGAGTTAAAGCATCTAAGCGAATGTTACTGTGAGGTAAAGTACGTAATGTGCATGTCTGAAGCCAAGTGCTTTGTGTGCTGGCAACTACGAGTGTCCTGGCCCCCGTCCAATATGAGGTTAGTCAGTCATACATGAGTGTGTGCAAATGTGAATACTGGCAGGAGGTGAGTTTCTGGTGGTATTCACACCGAGCTCTATAAAGAGGACAATAACAGTCCTTCCAGTGTTTAAGTAACCTGTTAGCAGCTGGCAGGTCTGAGCCTCAGCCAGACAAAACAACAGATCAATTTTTCATTCAGAGACCGTTGCAGAGGAAGGGAGTCTGCGTTAGACAAAATAACAGACCGCTAAGGAAGTATACTGAGAAAAGTACTTGAAGGGAAACAAAAACATCACCTTAATTTCAATCACGTTCACCTTTCACGTGCATGAGTCCCACAGTGAGTGAGGTTGCTGCTGGTGTTAAGCATGTAATATGATGAGTTCCTGTGACATGTTCACACATGCATGTGTCAGCATGTGAAAATGTCAGTGCTAGAGTCACCTGTGCATTGCTAACTTGTACTCACAGCAACAAGAATCTGTGTGCCGCTATGCACGACCTCGATGTACTGGTAGTCCATGAGGCAGCCCATGACAGTGATGTAGGAGTGGCTCTCTGTGGTGCGGATCCCTGGAGCCTGCGGCATCTCTCTCCTCACACAGCCCGGCCCGTGTTCGCTCCACCAGGAGTGATGGGCTGAGATGTTAAATGTCAGCAGGTCACTGTCCTGGGAAGAGAAAAGAAAACATGAACTTCTTTGTTTGGACTCTATTCATTACTTATGATGCACATTCATCTATTTTTCATGAGAAAACCAAGGCTGGATCAAAAGTCAGGCTGTTCATGAAGCAAGGAGTTTATCTCTTGACAATTATAACAGATCCTAAATGTACTATATGGCTGTTTCCTTTTGTTCAAAGGGTTGGTTCATGCAAATACAAACAAGACTCAGAGTCTGTAGTCATGTTAGCGGCTTAGTGAGGCTGTACTTAGGCACAGCTTTGCTTTGAGCTAAATGCTAACATCAGCCCGCTATCAATGACAATGCTAAGTAGGTATAACGTTTACTATGCTCATCATCTTAGTTTAGTGTGTTAGAAAGCTTAACACTGTTAAAGTAGCACTAAAACAAAGTACAGCTGAGGTTGACCGGGATGTCATTAGTTTTACAGATATTTGGTCATAAACCAAAGTACTGGAAAAACTGAAACTGTGACCTGATGGCGGCACTAGAGCTGGAGTTAAGGGACCACCAAAGGGATTAAAATTCATACTGAGGGGGATCTGAATGTCTGGGAAAAAAATTCCATGGCAGTCTATCCAATATTTGTCAAAATATTTAACTAAAAACCATAAATGTCAACCTCGTGGTGACACTAGAGGAAAAGTCAGAGGATCCCCAAAGTTATTAAGGTTAATCCTCTGGGGACCAAGAATGTCTGTACAAAAATTTCATGGCAATTCATCCATGAGTTGGTGAGATATTTCAGTCTGGATCAAAGTGGTCGACCAAACTTGCCACCCCTAAAGCCATGCCACTAGCAAGGCTTTAAAAAAAAAAAAAAATACTATCCATGTGGTAGTTTTGTTCTTGATTTTATTTGTCCATGCAAAGATGAGATACCCTTTGAGATACCCTTCTTGAAGATTTTTGCTGACATCCCAATATATCTGAGGTGAGTGGAATTCTGTTGATGGTGCTTAAAGGATTGAAAAATTATATTTAACTCGAAGCAGCAATGTGTCTTTCCAGACACGATATGAACTGTTTCTCAGGATAATCTGCAGACCTCACAGTTAAGTTCTTTTGGAACTACTTTCTGTTTAATAAATAATCCCTATGAAAAATGTTGACAGTTTGTTATGTGGTTTAACCAGAGTAACAGGGACATTGTTTCAGAAAAGAGATGTTGCTGCTATTTTTATTTATTTATTTAAAAAAAAAAAGATACCACAGTATTTTATACGTTACTTTTGCACACCCTGGCTATGTTCAATTTGCACAAAGCCATATGAGCCCACATATACAGAAATACAGACTGTCACACCAATCAATACCCCAATACAACAATCTAAACCCACATCTGCCCCTCAGTGACAAGGCATGCATTATTAACAGAGCCAAGTGCTGACAGGAAATATCTCTGATTCCTGTCGACCCCTACTCAGACATACATAAAACCACTAGTAGATACAACTTCGACAACAGATCTGAGCATTCACGCAACATGAGTCATGAGCAATATTAAAATAATGCTACTGAATATAATCCGTCTCTCTCCTTATTAACTCATCACCACCCTGTGTCTCTATTTTCCTTCTCTGCCATTCTGTCGTTCTCTCACACACAGTCACAAAAACAAGGGCAGCTGAAGGTCAGTAGGTAGGATTGTGAAGACTAATGACTTGTAAGATGCCATTGATTGAGCCTGCGAGCTAGGGAAAGCATTTCTATCGAAGCCGCACTCATGACTGCAGTACATCAGTAGTCAATATTTAAGAGGCTTTTGGCAACTTACTGTCAGGAGTATTATTGTTATGCTCCCATGCACCCCAAAGCACAAATCAATCCTTCCATATCATAGATTGAAGGTTAGTCTACTGATACTGCTCTAACTGTTTTCTTTAACAAAAGTCAATCCATGTTTGGAGACAATCCTGTTACCGGAATCACTAGAGATGTGAGGCATTCTATAAAAGCTCATCAAATGATTAGAAACTTACTTCTAATAATTTACTGTTTCTGAAATACAGAGAAAAGAGTTTGTGTTTGTTTGATCACTTTGGGGTGCAAACCTGAGTGACTAACTGGATGTTGTAGACTCCGATGACTCTGTTGAGTCTCATTAACTAGATTTCATAAAGGTGCGCATTCACGGTGGTTGCATACTGATTCAGGGAGTGGAGAGACTGTGCTCATGGTGGTCTGCTATCATCTCTCAAACAGTGTTCGTTGTCACTGTGTGTGAGGAGAGAGAGAGAGAGAGAGAGAGAGAGGCAGATGAATCAGAAAACTTAATTCCTTCGTGTGAAAATGACATTTGTCCATATTATCGCTTTCAGGTTGTTTTTGGAAAAACCAAAACATTGGTAAATTTCTTTTTCCTCCTTCTGCTCTAGGTCAGCATCAACAAATCTTTTTCTCATAGACCTGTTTTTCTGTTTCTGTTGTCAGACTGCCTATAAAGTATAAGACTGATTCGTTCACAGCTCATAAATGCTACCAGTATGCTAACCCGGTAAAACAGGCAAACTTTTCAAGTGTTGCAAATTTTCATTTTAATTCATCCACCATTGCAATCCACTGAGCCACAATGTTAGTGTGGCTAAAAAAAAAACAGACTATATGGAGGGCGAAAACTTTAGAGACTGACATTCAAAGAGTTAAAACTCCTGCCAGATAGATAACATGTTTGCTATATAATAGATAAGTGACAATCTGCTTTGAACAGTGTTTTGTACATTGTTCTTTGCTAATACCAAAATGGATTTGCTTAACGAATTTGGGGATTTTATTTACTGGGGGACTTTTTTTTTTTGTTTGTTTTTTTTAAATGCCAAAATGGCAAGGGAAAGAAGCCTTTACAAATTTAGACTGCTTAGTGTTGACTTATCCAAAGTCTCTATGGCTGCGGTCACTGTGTGCAATGTGTGAAAGTGAATGACTAAAACGACAGGCAGTGACTGACCTGGCACTGTTTAAAACAGAGGTGCGAGTAGAGTAGCAGGGGTCTGCATTGCACTGTGGGGGATGGGATAAGGGATCAATAAGAAGTGACAGAGCATGTGGCATATAACTCTGACAACCTGACCCCTCACTTTGAGGGCCTTGTTACCCATACACACACCTCTCACACACACACATACAATTACACCCTCCAGTACTGTCCTGTCAACATTGGTCTAGGCAAGGCAGACAGAATTAGCTGACTCTGGTTTATAATAAAATGTGCTGGGGTCGTCTCAGAAATCTCTGTGTCAAGTTTGGTCGTGCATGTGTGTATGGGGCGTGTGTCCACTCCATTAGCCAGCTCTCCTCCCGGCCACCATATGCAGAGTTGGGAGCCCAGGCTGGCTCCATCTGTCAGGTTAATGCCCAATCTCAGCCCCAAGCAGCTGGCCCCTACAAGCCTCATTATTCTAGCAGGAACCATGCAGGAACACAAAACTACACACACACACACACACACACACACACACACACACACACACACACACACACACACACACACACACACACACACACACACACACACACACACACACACACACACACACACACACACACACACACACACACACGACAAACATAGACATAAGCGGTGAGTGACAGACACACTTGATGGAGCCAAGGTCTATCACATAAATGACATATTCACCAGAGCTTGGGAAGGTGTTTCTGAAATTCATTTTGGCTTTGAGGTGGTGTCAGAAGACCGTTGCCTACATGAATTCATTGTTCTCAATGGTCAGTCAGCCAACTGTGCAAGACACCCATCAATAGCTGGATGGGTGGTGTGGGGTGGGTGTCTGTGTGTGTGTGTGTGTGTGTGTGTGTGTGTGTACGTGGGGGGAGTGTTTAGAAGAAGGTGAGAGGAGAGGAGACCACTACACTGAAATTGAAAAGGCCATATATGTAACTTCCACAAAATATGTGGAAGAAATTTAAAAATAAATAAATATATTATATCAAAAGGAGCAGTGAGCAGAGTGAAAAACTGTGAGAAGACAAGTGGACAGGAGGGAAGAAAGTGGATAAATTTCAAGTTGAGGTGACGACCCGATCACCTCTCTTTGTCTGGATAAATACAAATCTAATCTGCACTAAGGAACCACAGGGGAGCCCAAAAGATTTAAAAAAAAAAAGTGTGTGTACGTGAGCGTGGTGGTTTTTGTGAGGGGGGATTTTTCCTGATTATTCCCCTAAGTTGTAAACTTCCACTAGAAACTCAACAGGGAGGTAACAAGCCCCCCTCCAGGTCAGCAGAAATGCACTGCAAAAACAATTTAAAAGAACATATATTCTTCAGGGCAAAATGTTATATCTCTGTTAAGGTGCTGCAGTTGTGGGTGTGTATGGCGCAGACTTAGAGTGTGTTTTATAGCTTGGGTAGGATTCATACTGGATGGCTGTGTCACACATTCATTATATACCGCAAGTAATTGTGTTTACTTGGGCTGCACCTCACAACAGGGCTTTCAGGCTTGGTATAGTACCCGGTGGCAGTGCATCATATCTAATTATTGCTAAAATATATGTTCAGCACTCGTAAAGCTCAACAATACTCAACTGTGCCTTTATAATTTACATCTACAATTTTTATTGGAGCAGATATTCCTTTCTAAAAAAAAAAATAATAAAAATAAATAAATAAATAAATAAGGCACAAGGTCGGCATTAATGATGAATATTTTTCAGGACAAAAAAAACAAAGTGACTTGAGGTTTTTCCTGGCGAAGACAAGAATAATATGTGTGCGTGTGTGTGTGTGTGTGTGTGTGTGTGTGTGTGTGTGTGTGTGTGTGTTTGTTTGCCCTCACCCTTCCCTGTTCTATTCACTTTGTGAGCAGTAACTATAGAGGAGATTTTTATACCAACAATTTGACATTAACACTGCGAACATGCAGCGATTGGCCAGGTATGCAAAGGTAAGACCATCAGCAGACATTAAACTTCTCTCCCAAGCTCTCTTTTTTTCAATCTGCACACAGTTATTTCTATGACTATTCATGTGAACAAATGAGTGCAATGTTATGAATGTCTTCCAGGAGAAACTAGCTGAAAACGTGCATTGTTACCCACATATTTATATGATTATCACATCATGCCCCTCTCTATGATGCCGGTTTTTAACTCTTCATTCGAATGTGGCCATTTGGAACATCTATAAAACACATTTACCTTCTAACATGGACAGACAACACATCTTACAAACTAGTTCTCTTCTATAACCTACTCTATGTTGTCTTATCAGACAGGAAAAAACAGGCTGTTTTGAACATGTGGAGATGGTGTTTTTCTCTATTGTTACTGAAATGCAGTCTGGTATTTTCTCTATCAGGAGATCTCTGTGTGAAATATTTTAATTTATACCATGGTCCATTACTGAGGGCAAAAAATAAGCTGTGTTCAAATCATCAACCAGTAAAAGTTTGCCTGACGGTCAGCAAGTAGCAACTGTAGAAAATAATGTTGTAGATCTGCAGTTTAATATAACTTGCGCATAGATTTAGGAATCTGGTTAAACTGTTGACCGAACAATGTCTGAAGTGTTTTATATGACTTCAGTGGAAACATTGCAGCTAATCAGAAACAAGTATTTTCTGTGGCCGTGGTATAAGTGTACATCGGTTATGACAGTGTTCTCGACACGCCACTAAAGACACCTACAGAGTAGGTGGCACAATGCTTGGACATAGGAATAGAAATCAGGCTTCATTCCGCCACCAGCCTGCAACCATAACTGTAACTGTGACCTTGGGAAGTAAAGAACATTCATCACAGTACAGACAAAACCACCTGACTTGGCTGACACAGACACACGGAAGATTCTGAGAAAAAAAGCGGCCTGAAATTTTCAAATCCTCACCTTGGACAGGCCTCCTACGTCCAGGTAGAAACAGATGATGAAGACGTTCCAGGCTACCCACAGAGCGGCCCATATTGTATACTGGAGGGCAAAGACACAAGACAGATTAGCTCCATGGAAACTGAACAGAACACAATATGACAACTTTTGAAAATATGGCAGGTTGAATGACTGAGCTCCTAAACCAAGTAAAGCCAGTTGCCAGTCTGCTCCCACACACATTCCCACACATTCTGACATACACGAATGAATGAATTTATGAATTTATAAAACACCCACATGCTCTATACACACACAAACACTATACACAGATATAAGTTTGTATATAAGACCTCACTGTATTTAAAAGGTGCTGGTAAGTTCAGCAGGTCTATTTGGGCCCGGAGGGAACTGCAGGTTTGTAAACGGCTGAGGCTGAATGAAGTTCACGACTCAGCCATTTACAAAATTGTACAGACAACCAGCAGAGTGTTGACAGACACCGAGTGGTACAGAGTGTTATTCGCTGACAGATAAAAAGAGTCAGCAGCGTGAAGGTTGTGAAATTCTCTGACTCACGATGAATTGTGTGTTTAAAATGTTAGAGGTGTCAGAGGAAGAGCAGAGGGCAAAACAGCACCTTCGTAAAAACATACACGTTGAATCATGAAACCCCTTAGCTTGCTCTCTCCCATTTTCCACTTGACATGAGACAATAGCGCTACTTTCCCTCCTTCCTCTCCTCCCTTCAATTCCTGCTTCCTCTGTTTCTTCATCTCATCCTGTGTGGCTCCCTTTCATTCTTCTCCATCTCCCCTGTCACTCTTTATTCACTCTCCTTTCCTCTGTATCTCTTTCTCGCTCCCCCGATCTTTTCCCGTCATTAACATCACCATCTGCACTTTCACTAATGCTGCTCAAAATGGGCTTTTAATGCCTCAGATGAACGTTACGGTGGCAAATAAAAACTGAAGTGCATAAAAGCACATTTTTGAACCTTCACAGTGGTGGTTTGTAACAAAAGCAGTGAAAGAACTGGCAGCGCATGCTTTGCACTGTGTCTCAAAGAATGACCTTCTCTGTCCAGAAACTGGAAGCCAAGTATAAATCTGATGAGCTCCTTAGCCCCCACCCCCCGCCCCCCCTCAACACCCCACCCCCCTTCTAATTAGTCCTAATTACCATGGGATTAGAGTGATTTAAGAGTGTCGCAAAATGCACAAGAGTTTGCAGCAGACTTTGTAATTAGAGGAAGGGCAACAACATGTCAAATCTACAGTACATGCACAGGCAGAGGACTAATGCAAATTGATGTTATACTGCTTAACCAAAACCGTAAGGAACAGGATTATGTGACAGACTGTACCAGGTTTCACACGAACTACTAGTCTTCAGTTATGTGTACTCACCACCACAATGTAGCGTGGCCGGTACTGGATAGTGCCAAAGAGGCCGAGGATGACAATGATGATGTGGAAGAAGTTGGCAAGGATGGGGGCCCACTGGTAACCCAGGAAGTCAAAGACCTGTCTTTCTAAAGCCAACACCTAAAGGATGAGAGAGAGAGACAGAGAGAGAGAAAAAAAAGACAAATGTTATCAGGTTCACATGTTTTGGACAAAAAACTGCCTCTCCTGCTGTGACAGTGAACCGAGAGGAATGTTTTGGGGTTGCCAAAGCTACACAGACCATGAAACAGTCCTAGAAAAATGGCAGCAAACATACACGCACTGGCAACATTGCCATGTAATGTTAATAGTTTATTGAAGACAATATCCGTTCACCTCACGGCAACTGGCAAATAATTCTACGCTGAGTGAGTCGACATGAAAAGCTTCAGTGTTTAGCCTCTGATGATGGGAGAGCCCAGAGGTGAAGACTGAAGGTTTTATAAAATAAACAATGACAGATTTATCGATTCATCCCCTGCTGAGCTAAAGAGGAGCTCACTATTTCCAACCGTCCTACCAATGGCCTCCAGGAATAAAATTGCTCTGGGAACTTTATTGGAGGTGAAAGCCTTCCTTAATAATATCACTGTAGTGAGCTTAGGCGCTTATTAAAAGCAAAGTTTAAACCTGTATAATGAAAAGAGAAATTCCACAGTTTTCCCAGTACAGGCTCACCCCTTCTACTCCTACATCAATACTGGTTTCAGACCTGTTCTTTTTACATAAAGAAGACTGATTCATTCAGGATTTCCTTTTTTTTTTTTTTTTATTTGATAACTGTCATCCACAAAGTCTATCTCCTAATCATTTTATGCAACAGCAAAAACAACAAAAGAAAAAAAAAAAAAAGAAAAGCAACATGAACCTTTAAGACTGTGAATCCCTATTTGCATCAACTCAGTTAGCATGCCAAATGGGGGAAAATACGGAGAAGGAGTGTGAAGCATTTAATTAAAATTCCATTGCCAGTCAAATTCCATTCCATTCCCAGTGTGTGTGTCTATGTGTGTGTGTCTGTGTGTGTCTGTCTCAAGCAATGATGTGTTTTGTTGTGTGTTGACATGTCATTTCCAGCCAAGCGCTCGAAGATGGATGAGGGAGGGAGGAATCTCGTCTCTACTGCAATGATAGTAACGCACCAACGAGCACGTCCATGCAAACACAAACACACACACACACACACACACACACACACACACACACACACACGGCTGGTACACGGCTGCGGCTGCTCTTCCAACTGTAATGGAAATGTTACCAGCAACTCGATGAGACATTGTGACAGGCAGGGGAGGAAGATGATCAAAGGCTGAGTGATAATTAAAAATGAACACTCCTTCGCATAGAGGGCAATAACTCCACAGACAGGGTGTGAAGCGAAAGAGGGCGAGTCGAGTGAACTGCAACCTGCACCAAGCATTATCATATCAAAGTCAAGGAAAAACTAAGCAATCCTAAGAAAAGCCTTTCACTCTAGTAGAGGGAAGAGGAAAAAAAAGGGATGGAATAATGGGTGGGAAACAAAACTGAGATGGATGGGAAGAATATTGAAATGAAAAAAAGGGGAAAAAAAAGATGAATGACAGATGACAGAAAATACAGAGAAACTCACAAACGATATATGCTACCATAGAACGACTGACCTCCCTCTTTTAATAAACTCCGTCTATCCCCTGGTTAGAGAAAGACCCGGAGGAAATGAATAAAGTCAAAAGACTCATACATCTTTTGGTCGGCTCTGGGTCATGGTTAGACAACTCAATAAAACGAATCCAGGAGAGTGTCCGCAAAGATGGCGCACAGCTAGGCTGCAGTTAAATTGGTCGGGGAACTTAGACGACTTACCCTTTAAAAGTGACACCATTTATGGATAGACTATCACTTTTACATGCCTGGACAAACTTATGAGTTAAATCCCAGTTTATGAAGAGATGTGTTAATGAGAATAAACCACGTCCAATTAGTTACAAAATGCATG
This sequence comes from Xiphias gladius, assembly GCF_016859285.1. Classification (NCBI taxonomy): domain Eukaryota; kingdom Metazoa; phylum Chordata; class Actinopteri; order Istiophoriformes; family Xiphiidae; genus Xiphias; species Xiphias gladius. The sequence continues at coordinate 18,476,605 of NC_053417.1, read as the reverse complement.
AGAAAAGTAATTTTACAGCACATCAATGATTAATGAGCACCAAATCATCTTGTACCACCAAAGCAACAAATGGATGAAACAGGTCCAGTCAAATTTTTTTTTTTTTTTTTAATTTAAGGCAAGCAAGATCAAGAAGGATCCTCTCTCTTCCCAATGCAATGAAACAGATTTATGCTTGGGTGTTTTCTTGTGTGGACTATTGCTTTTGTTTTTCACAAAAACAAGTGAAAGAGAACACATTATACCTTTTACTATTTTTACATCAGCTCCATGTCTCTTTTAGAATTGATTTTACAGTTTCATTAATGGTGTATAAGGCTCTGAATGGCTTAGCACCTCCATACCTAGCGACTGTCTCTCCCTCTATATTGCCAGCCGCTGCTTCAAGCCAACAAAAACTACAGCATTAACAATACCTAAAGTCAAGACTAAGAGCGATGGAGAGGCAGCCTTTTTCTTTCTATGAGCCAAAAATGTCAAACAGTCTTCACATACACATCCACCATGACATTTCTGAAAATTCTATAAAACATCTTAAGACTCACCTTTTCAATCTTGCTTATATGATGTCAGTATTCTGTATGTAATTTTAAAAAAATCATTTTCATTTAAGTCAATGGTTTTTATATAATTCCATCCTCTCTTATTGTATTTTAATGCCGTGTTTACCAACGTTTTACTTATTCTAAATGTGTTTTAAATATGCACTGTAAAAGAAAACACTTGAACACCTGCACACCTTTTTATTCATGCAGTTACCCAATATGCCAATCATGTGGCAGCGGTGCAATACATAAAATCCTGCAGACACAGGTCAGGAGCTTCAGTTTATGTTCACATCAAACAACAGAATGTGGAAAAATGTGATTTAGCGACTTTGAGGTCAGAGGAGAATAGCCAGACTGGTTGGAGCTGACAGAAAGGCTATGGTAACTCCGATAACCACTTTTTACAACTGTGGTGAGAAGTAAACCATCTCAGAAAGCCCAACACATCGAACCTTGATGCTACGACAGTAGAAGACCAGATCAGGTTCCACTCTGTCAGCCAAGAATAGAAATCTGAGGCTGCAGTGGGCACAGGTGCACCCAAACTGGATAGTTGAAGACTGGAAAAGCATAGCCTGGTCTGATGAATCTGGATTTCTGCTAAGGCCGCAGATGGTAGGATCAGAATTTGGTGTCAACAGCATGAATCCATGGACTTGCCTTGTGTCAACAGTCCAGGCTGCTGGTGATGGTGTAATGGTGTGGGGAATGTTTACTTGGCAAACTTTTGGCCCCTTAATACCAATCAATCATTTAAATGCCACAGCCTATCTGAGTATTGTTGCTGACCATGTGCTTCCCTTTATGGGCAAAATTTACCATCTTCTAATGGCTACTTCCAGCAGGACAATGCACCATGACAAAGCAAAAGTCTAAAATTTGTTTCATGAACATGACAGTGACTTCAGTTAACTTCAGTGGCTTCCCCAGTCACAAGATCTGAATCCAATCGAACACCTCTGAGATGCGGTAGAACGTCAGATTTGCAGCATGAATGTGCAGCTGAAAAATCTGCAGAAATAATGTGATGCAATCATGTAAACATGGACCAGAATCCCAAAGGAATGTTTCCAACATCTTGTGGAATCCATGCCACAAAGAATTGAGGCCTCATACCTATGTTAACGCACAGTCTGTCCATGCTTATGACAATTAAAAATGCCAAACAGTGAACAACACCTACATAGTTAGCTAAAAATAACGCACATTATACAGTATGTTCCGTCTCCTATGTCCATTTGTCAAGTCAAGGTCTGTTAAATTGTGGCTCCCTCCCTCTGAGCTGGTTGCTCAGAATGTCCCACTGGTTATCCTGGTGGAAAGAAAAAAAAAAGAGATCCAAAGGCTCTGAAAAGTCTGTTAAACAGCTTTTATTCTATTTGACTGGATAAATGCAAATAGCCTCAGGGTCTTATCTGGATGTTCTTGGTACAATTTTTAACACTGCAATAATGGAAAGCCTAAAAGAATTAAGACATTTTGTGAGCTCTCTCATCAGCAAAATAACATTGTATTAACATATTTTGACTAACTGTAAATATCTTTACCATGACTGTAAACTGGAGACTGTTTTTATTTTATTTTATTTTTTTTAAATTGAGGTTAATTGTGACAAGTTTAAAATCTTTGGTACCATCATTTGTCTCCTTCCCTCTTTTTGTCTAACAATACTCTCTGCCCACTACTATTCAACTAACATTCACTGAAGCGCACACTCTGTCACCTGCACTCATGCAATCCTACATGGACTGCTGCCCCAGCACAGGCCAAGAGTCATGTTAATGAGCATGAACCCTCATCCATCCAACACACATACTGTACTTTAGATCCCTTGATGTATTCATTACACATGGCCATGGACCCTTTCCCTGAAATATCTCCTCCAGTCATTGAATTAAAGAAGTGAATGGGGATGAGGGGTGTGTGTATGTGTGTATGTGCGTGCATGTGCATTCCTTGCTTTGAGATGCTGTAGTAAGCCTATCACGTTTGCTGCTAACTCAATAATCTACCAGGATGACAACAATCAATCAAGGACGGAAAGGTCTCTGCCCACCCAGACACACATGCAATCGCATAAACCCATATGGCACAATTAGCCCACAGTTCATAGGAAGCAGGTTGCTGGAGAGTGGGGTAGAATTTGATCAAAAGATACCAATGCTTTTCCAGGAATAGTGAGCAGGCTACATTACGGCCCCTAACAGCCTCCCACCGACCTCCTGCAAGCACAAATGATTCCCACTGGGGTGACGGAATCTCTTAGTGTGTATTTTGGTTTTGGGTGTGTATATGTGGAGAAGCGCGTTGCCCACACATACACCTCCTCCTACCATAAATACTAAGCAATTAGGGGGTGGGTAAGACAGCAGGATGCAACAAGCCCCTCTTGCACCTCCACTACTGCCCAACCTTTGTCTGCTCCATCATTCTCTCTCTCTTAACAATCTTGTTTTTTCATCTCTATTCTAAGCTTTCAGAAACCATCAATTACTCCCTCATTCAGCCATGTGATAGAGGATTATTAGCCTCAATCCTGCTGCCTCTGTTGGAGGATGTTAGCTGGTGTATATTCACTCAGTTCCTAGAGGTGTGGATAAACGAGAAAGCACAGCACAGAGCAGCGGAGAACACACAAGCGGACACAGCCTCGCACTATAATCCCTCCTTTCCTTATTGCCCAAATCGAGAATATCAAAGCCCCAAAACATTTCATCACCACCTTCTTTATAATGCCATGAAGAAGAGAGGGAAGTAAGCCACAGATAAAAGAATGATGAGAGGATCAGAGAGAGAGAGAGAGAAAATGTTTGATCCGCATCATTTGAGAGCTAATTAAGATGTGCATGTGTGCTCAAGATAAGTGGCTGAAATGCATGAAAAACAGTTTGCTTTGCCTAAGCTTGCAACTGGGATTTCAGATCCAAACACGTGGCAGGCGGGCTTGGCAGTTGTGTATGATTAACAACTCGACTGTGTTGTCACAAGTTAGTGATCCGCAGTAGTAGGACGACACTTCTGATGAGGTGTTAGGTTTTTAAAGTGAGAGGGAACCTGACAACGTTCCCCCAGAGCCGGAGGACGGAGGTGAGTGGGGGCCGTCTCATTTCCAGGGCTCTCCACCTTAGCCTCCAGATACTATAAATCACATCAGAGTTTCTCTCTCTGCGTGTGTGTCCTCTGTGAAATGTCCTCTGATAACATGTTACTGAATGTGTCATCAGGATCTGTGGCTTTGAAAAGCAGGTCTATGTCTGCATGTGTGTGTGTGTGTGTGTGTGTATGTGCGCGCCCCTGCTTTGTATGATTTCAGGCTGCATGAGTCAGTCTCCTCTGTGTTCAAGCATATAACTCTGACTCACACAGTCGAGCATAATGACGACACTGAGGACTGCCAGGAGATGTGAGGGGGGGGGTTACAGAGAATTCCTACCACCATGTTATCTCTTTTATCTCGATGGCGTCATTAGTGTGTTGTTTTTAATTAAACATACGAAAACATTAGCCAATAAGATCAAGCCTGACAAAACGATAAGATTCAGAGGGGCAATTTGTATGCAATATCCAAATGACCACTTCTGTTTCACCCTCTAACTTAGAGAGAGTTTTTACTGCCTGTCGGGAGTCACGAGGAGTTAAGACAAGCCAGGGCATACCGTGGCACATTATAAAAAGCAAGCCAGCCTCTGATTCATGGTTTTTCCTTTCTTACCGTCTTTATCTTCATTTTGTTTTGACATAGAACAGTTGTTTTAGGTAGTGCATGGATAGCCCTGTAAATCAGTGGTTCCCAATTTGGGTGTTGAAATCCCCCCCAGGTGAACGCAACACGAGTCTGAGGGGTCAGGAGATGGTTAACAGGATAGAAAATCGAAAAAACGTCTGTTTTTTTTTTCTCTGTTAAAAAAATCTGGTTTTTGTTTCCGTTGACTTTCCTCTTTGTATCTTTCTTGTGAAGTACTTAATAGTTGTACCTCTTCAGGGCTCTAAAACATTTAAGATAAAATAATTATAGAAGGAACAGAGAAGGAGAGAATCAACCTTTGGATGGAGTGGTGAAAAGTGTAGAAATATTATAGCGGTTTTCACAGGTTCACTCGGTCCAAATTTTACGAATTTTAATCACGTGGGGTAGGGTCTGATTCACTGCCAGGGGTCTCGGGTCTGTGCATCAATATGTCTTATACCCAAGTGTACACTAATGTCAATTATTTTTTGGTATTTGTTTTGTGGATACTAAATTGATTATATATTTATTATCTTCTATCTATTGATCAGTAGGTGACAGAATGTTGGTGCAGGAGGTGAAAAAAAGACTTTAAAATCATTCCTATTAAATTGGTCTTTGAAGCATATAAACAAATTATTCTAAACATTTTATTGTGACATTTTGGATCTGCGAAGATCCCTAAAATATATGTAATCTGTGTTGATGGGTCGCAAGTACACATATCTTAGTTTTAAGGGGTTACCAGCCAAACATCTTTGGGAACAACTGACTATACTGAAGGGGCACAGAACGTCTGTCTCACTGGCATTTTATGGAGCATAATACCATGACATTGATGGGCCTACTTTCCTACTGGATTAAACAATAGAGAAAGCTGTTTTGAGGAATACAAAAATAAGAAATAAAAACCCTAACAGAGACAGTTTATGAATCAGAGGGTTGTTTATTTATTTATTTATTTTTTTTAATGTGACACACTGGGTCGTCTTTACTCTATGACTCCCAGCAGGCAGTAAAATACTGCTCAAAAACTTTCTCCAATCCAATTTTTCACATCTAGCCTGGATAAAGTCATTATACTCTGCTGCTTGCTTGGTCCTTGTGTAACTAATGGTGCCAATGTCAGTATGTGTGTGTGATGGTGTGTGTGTGTGGCTCTCATCAGGTACATGGAGAGTTGGATAGATAGATAGCCCTTAGTGGCGCCTGGTCTACCAGAGCTGAGACAGGGATTAAGAGGTAGGGTGCCTTCATAAGCCACTTTCTTCTTCGCTGTTTGAAATATTGTCTACACAGTGAAATACACAGCAGCTAGTCCCTTTGTACTTCACTAAGTACCACTTGTTTTAGGTATTAGTGCTAGACAGACACGGAGTGAAGTGCTCACTGTAGCTCTGATTTTTGCAAAGTGACTACTGAAAGCCTAAATGAATCAAAAAGCCCCTTATTCAAGATGAAATACGTTAAACTTCCAGTGCACTTACTGCTAATAACATGCTAATCTCCCAGTGCTATTGGGAACACTGTCCCATTGAAACATAGATCATAAAAGCCAGTGCTTTAAACTGAGTCTCCCTCTGGACACTGGGAAATACAGTACTTAAAACTCTTCACCGTTGTGGGTTGTCTTGTGTTGTAATGTTCACTCTGTTAGTGTAGCTCACTTTAAGATTAAGCTAAAAAAAAAAAAAAAAAAAAAAAAAAAAAATCTAACTACTATCTTTCCCACTGCTACCCGGTTTCCTCATGCCACATCTCATTCCCTTTGTTTTTGCTTTGCTTTTCCCTGTTTAATTGCTTTGGACATTATTCGTGCTGTACTATCACATAAAGACAAAAAAAAAATACTTAAAATACAAAATTAGTATCCCAATATTTATCACTCTCTGACAGGACACTAGAAATGCTTAATTAATAAATCAAAGTGAGGAATACGTCATTGTGGACCTAAGCCTAGAGGCTTTTGCCACGGAGTTCTTTGCAGACTAAGTTTTGCAATTACAAATAACACACATGGACGGGTATCTGTCTAAATTACACTTTTACACTGCAATGTATAATTACATATTTTTAATCTGCGAGAGAAAAATTAATTTTACTTTTATAATATCTCTTAAAAAAAAAAATCCACAAGCCTTTTTCACATAGGATATTTTGACATGTCATTTTGACATGTCACAGTAGCTGCTATGGTTTCAGGGTCCTGGTACTGTGTATGCTGTTGCGCCGTCTCACTGTCATAGCTTACTGGGACACAATGTTATTAGTTGCATTGGTCAAGTTTTACTGTAATACGTTAAATTTCTGCTGTGGCCTGCTGAGTAAAGCAAAAAACTGTAGAATGGAGTAATGAAAGTGCAGAAAAAGTAGCCTTCTATTTTTATTCAGCACATTATGTCATCTAGCTGCAATGTACTCAATCTTACCACACTGTATTTTATTTGAAAATAAAACAAGAGATGAAATCAATTTTAAGTAACCCCCATGGTGAAATTATGTGTCTCCATGTGTTCAGACACATTTATTAGGATGTATATAAAGTAAATATGATCACCACTGCCAGTTAAATAGATCAGTAAGTGTGCCCCAGCTGAGCTATGATTAGGCTTGCCCATGTAAGACTTAACCAATTTAACAGGTGTTAATCAGAGGATAAAGATCAGAGAGAATAATCACTACATGTGTAAAAGAGCATTCCACAAATTCCCTGAAAATGTATTTTCTCAATCAGTGATCTTAGGTCCTAGGTTTGGACAGTTTTGGTTGTTTCACATGAAAGTTTTCTGTATTTCTTTTTCCCCTCTGTGCTCTTCTCACTGATTTGAAGTTGACGGGACACTAATCAGGATTTAGGAACATTTGAATAAGAATCTGTTGACAGCCGGTGGGCTGTTTGATCACTGTCAATCAAATCTGATCAAACTACACCCACACAGTTGCATGAAACCGATTAGCTGAGTTTTTGAGTGTTAAACTTTTAATGAATGATACCTACAGATATTTTCTGATTTTTTTTTTTTTTTTTTTACTTTAATTGTTGTGTGATTACTGTTGCATGATCGTGATTATTTAATGTTATAGAGACATACTTAAGATTTCAAGCCACGTTTTCAGGGGCTTAAAATCTTGTTTACTGTATATGTTAATCTTCAAGCTAATCTTTACCTACAAATAAAAACATTTAACAGTCGACCTGTCCCACATCTGCCAGTGTCACTTCTTCTGAGTTACAACAGCCTGCACAAAAAAATGACCAGGCAGCATTTAGAGGATTTCAGCACAGAAATCAACAAGCTGACTTGATGATGAAGCAAGGCTCACTGAGATAAGAGCCAAATTCGCACACTGTGACAGCAAACATCCTTCCCCACACGGCTGGTATCGCTTGTAAAACGCTTATTTTGCTCGGTCTCTCTTCCTCCCTTTATCTCGCTTCCTCCACTTTGCCGTCAGCCAAACATTTCTTTTAAGTTTATCTGCAAAGGTGGCAGCAATGTTTGGATTATTAGAGGCTAATTTAGACTTTGCTGCATCTACTTGAAGAGGAGTACAGAAGCACTGGATGTTATGATTTCAGCCTCAACCCAAAAGATTAATGTCATTTTAGAGGTTCTCTCTCTTTCGCTATTGGCTCCACACTCGCCGTTTGTTGGGTGGGCATCATGGGGAAAATGAGAGATGAGACAGCTGACTGCATCACACACACAGATGATCGTAAACAAAGCATATCAGGTAACATTAAGAAATGTTCATCTACAAATACAGAGACACAAAATAACGCACACACACACACACACACACACACACACACACACACAAATACTTGACAGAAGGAGCCGACAGAAGAAAAGCAGGAGAAGAATACAGCGATGGATAAAACCCAAATGCACCAACAATGGATAGGATGGAAGAAAAGTGATGAAATGAGGGCAGCTTAAACCAGCCCTTTCTGTCTCACCATGCCCCAGATCTAACAAAAAGCTGTTTAGGTTTCGCCCCAATTAACAAGTAGGCAATTTAGCTGTGACAGAGGAAATTCTCATCAAGAATAAGCAGTCAAGAACGGCAAACAGCTGTCAGCAGTTTGTACCCTCCAGCACTGCTTTCCATAATTGAGTCAGTAATGTTGCTCTTTTCATCATAACACCATCATTCTTAATCTTTCATCCACCAGTAGAGTAAGTTATGCTGTGTGCATCCCTGCTATCCAGCCGTTTAATCACACAACACAATTAGAGCAAAAACATCCGTGAAGTCATCAGCCGCTTGTAAAACAAGGACTGAATGCCAAAAGAAGTGGGGGGAATTTGAGTGAGATGAATATGCTTTGCAGCCATTCAACTGAGTGTGATCTGTCAAGATAGTCATCCCAGCTGTGGTGTGCCCAAAGCAATTTATTCGTTGCCACACTATAACAAATGACACTGCTGGAACCATTGGAATGGAAAGAGAGAAATGGGCTTGCAAATAGCTCTAGTTTTATCTCCATTATAACTAAATATTGCAGTGTCATTGATGTGGAACACACACGGACACTTACACAAGCCTTTGTATGGATGAGAACATGCGTACACGCTTCCATTTGCCAGCCCAAGGTTCTCGGAATAACCACACAATTAATGGTCTGTTAAATTGAAGACATTAAAATGGTGAATAGTTGTAAAAAGGGCCACCAGGGGCAAAGAGGAGATGGTTTTTCCAAGAACACACATATTATTATAAACCAACATTCACACAGCAAGGGCAGTGACTCCAAACTCCAGGGAAGGTCGAGAAACAACAGGAGGGTCACCACCTCTTCTCAATTAGCATAAAACCTGGCTGCTTTCATCTCTGTTTTAACAAGTAACCTCAGACAAAATTATAAAATAAACAGATTCCAGATAAAGTTGGTTCCAAGTAAACCACTCAGCTGCATATAACTGGATGCTATATTGCATTCTGGGTGTGTCGTTTCTGTGGTAAGGTTAAAGGCTATATATGTCAGTAGATCTATCTTTAGAGGGACAGTTGTTTTGAGAGCAGGATGTGTACTGAGCCCCGTTTTCTATGCAGTCCAACCCCCTGAGGTTCTCTACCAGCACTTGTCTCAGCACGCTAACTCAGATTTGCATCACACATTCCCATGTTTCCTTTTGACAGCTTGGCTTTTATTTCCTACAGGCTCTTCAGCATCTTATTGTATACGTAGAGGTTTCCGTGGTAACAGTGCACCAGAAAGAGGGAGGCAGATGGAAAAAAAATGAAAAAGAGGGGAAAAAAGAAAAGCTAAACATAGAGATCTCAGGTCTTGAGGGTCACGCTCATAATTGGCCCAGAGTGAGAGGTCGAACCACCACCCATCCCCCCTTTTTCTGTCTATTTCTCTCCACCTTTCTATCTGCATCTCCCCCAAATCTCCAGTGGCACTGGCCTTGCTGATAAATTAGATGGTAATCAATAATTTAAACATATTCCAACCTGGAGATCCCAGCAGGGGGAGAAAATGGGGAAGAGGGTTGGAGAGAGGGCTGGGGATGCACATAGCCTTGTTGTGTTTCAACAAAGGATACACGTTAAGGGCGGAGCATGAACATTCATTACACATTCAAGCAGTGCTTCTCATCCCTGAATACCCAGGTTGCATTGGGATCTCAGGCAAGATGACACACTGGGGGGGGGGGGGCTCCAAAACTCTGAGCTTAATTTATTATGCAGTCACCTTGTCTTGTGACCTACAACACACACACACTTTCTAAAAAACTGTAGGTTTTTGTTTAATCATGTTTTTTTTGATGGGGCTGGACCTTGCAACTAAAGCCAGGCAGGACCTGTCAGGGCCCACTCTTCTGTGGAAGAGGGTTGTTCAGGCATAGCAATCAGCACAGTCTAGGTCAAGACCACAATCAGAATTGAACACCGGGGGGTCCATCTGACGGCACAAGCACAGCACTCACAAACATACACACATTGACATGCTATACCTAATTATGGCGACCTGCAAGGCCTTCAAAAAGAGAAGAAAAAGGCCAGAAACAATGAGAGATGGGGTTATGACCTTCATTTCTGAAATTACATGAACTACTGGAGCTTCTGTGTGTTAGAACCTTCTGTCCTCCATCTCCCACTTTCCACCACTACGTGAAACCTCCTTAAAAAGGCATGACAAACTAAAATATTCATTTTCTTTAAAGAAAGTAGTTGATTTTTAATGCTGCCCTGAAGAGCTGAGTCTTGCAGACAAACCTTTTTAGCAGTGCTTGAATGGTTCGCCATCATCTAAACAGCTTTTAATCAACGGTCATGTAGTTTTAATTGCCTGAACAGCCACTTGCAATGAACAAATCTAACTAGGATAGCATAATATCTATCACTGATCGAGCCCTTCCATTTTCTAAAGCTGTTGAGCCATTTCAGCCAGCAGGCTTTCGCAGGCTTACCAACATGGTTGTGCAGACTGGCGAGACAGTGCCTTGGGGACCTGGAGTAATATATGTGGCTTCCAATGTAGGACATAAGAGGGCTAGTATCAATTCAACATAGATTTTATTGCTTTTTTTCCATTCATCCTTGCAAATCTGGCATTTATGTTTAGTCAGGAAGGCTAATGAGGCTAGTTTAAGCTAAAACTCGGCTTCATAGTATTGATCAGTGCTCACTGTGTTCCAGGTAATCAACATCGATGTAGTAACCCCACCCCCAGTCCACATCTGGTGAATAAGGTCATCAGTGTGTATAACCTATATGTTAATAGTGATAAATACCTTAGCACATTCTGGCACAACTCCATTTAAATCTGCATTCCCAAATAAGAAATTGACTTAGAAGCAAACAAATACATTGCTGTTGGCATGTGTTGGCATTTGGTGAATACACCTAGTTGATGGGGAGCCTAACACACACACAGACATCACATTTTGTTTCTGCATGGATAATTCAGATAGGGATGCTATCTCATTCTACCGCCATCTGTGCAAACCAAAGCAAATAGTAAAAAAAATAAAATAAAATAAATGTGTTTCTGCTCACAATGATAATAATCACAGACCAGAGAGGCATTAAGAAGACTTAATAGCAGGCCCAGACTGGCAAAGATGAAGGGAAATAAACAGAGCTATGACCATCGACTCTACTCCTGCTGGCCTATCTCCTCCATCAACTTGGCAGTGCCAAGGAAATACAGGTCATTATCACTGATCACACACATACACTCATAAAAAGCACCCACCAAACAAGTTACCCTAAACAGATGCTTGTAGCATCTGTAACTGGTAAAATTGAAATCTTCTAGCTCTTGCCAAGTCCAGCTTTCATATTTCACTAGTTACCAGGTTTTGAATCATCACCTCTGGAACTGGCAAGACAGAACAGGATTATACAGCAGCCATGCCTTCTTGCCTGATAGCATACGATGTTTTATTGCCATGCAATTTGCCCCAGTCGCAGTAATTATTCTTAATTACAGCTGTGTGATGCATTAATATCAAAGCTGCAGGCCAAGACCTTGTTTGTCTTGCGTGTATGTGTGCGCGCATCTGTTAGCACATATGCGCATGTAGATTGGTGAGGTGGGAGAGACAGGATGTTGATAGACATCCAGCATCTCCAAGCTCATGAATATTCAACAGGAAATTTGAATGTTAGCGCTTCCATAAGGCAAATGAGTTAGTAGTGGAAGCAGCGAAAAAAAAGCCTGAATCCTTTGTAATGTGTGGGAGATGACGTGATGACTGCCAGCGGATAATGTCGCGCCTCAAGAGATAACACTCTTCAGGATGAGGCACTCTGCTTATCCGCTAAAACTTTCTTGGAAGCACTCTGGTTGAACCCAGTCTTCGCCTCTGAAGCCTACACTACAAAGTTAGTATGTTCTGTAGCTTTGTCATCAAAAGAGTAAAGGGAAAGTGGGCAGTGTGATGCAAGATATTACACACTTAGTTTTTAGAGTGAAGACGAGGTAAAACCGGCACATCTCTGCTGCCTCTGTACCAGAGGTCACAAAATTGACAGCCCTTTGTTCCACATAGACACAAATCAAGCCATTCACTGCAACAACATGGACACTTTTTGCTTCTTTTTGCCTGTGGTCAAAAAACCTCTCCCAGCTTCTTTCCTTCATTTCTCTGATCTTGTCAGAGGCCCACAGAGCTGAACTTCCCTCCATAGGCTATAATCTTTACCCAATAATATAGCTACTACTCTATAACTCACAGAACGCACAGCTGTGTCTGTGGGTGTGTTTGTGTGTGTGGAGAGGGTCGCATACAATAGTGTCGGTGTCCCTGTGAGGTTGCATCTGTTAGTGCTGCTAGTGCAGTTATGGCCAGGCATTTTCAGGGTCAATGTTCAGTTCTGAGCTCATTACCCTTGTTCACTGTGATTATGTGTGTGTGCGCGCGTCTGCCCTTTCCCGACAAACCACCATGGCCAACCAAGAGGCCTCCTGCATCAATCACCAACTGTGCACAGAGCCACATTAACCATCAGCTCCATTCAGGACCACATCCCTCCTCCTGACCAGTCACTGACATTTACAATATGTCTGGACTGGGTCCTGTATGTGACCAATTGAAAAGCTTCCACGCCAGGTCAGCTTTAGGTCAACACCTCAAACAACCAACCCGCTGAGACTAAAACGAGCTTGCTTGTGCCTCGAAGAACACACAAATCATTAGACAGACAGGGCTTCCTGCTGATGCTTGCCATTCTCTGACGCTGATCAGGGTTCTGACAACCATCCAGCCCTACTGCCTAGAATAGTTAGGGTGCAGAGGGAAGAGGGAACAGAGCCGTTTCGATCAATACGGGCTCATTATCTGTTGCCTTCTGTCCCAGGGAGATGAGTCCCACCACTCGGCCTGTTGATGAGGAAAGCGCACCACAATTCAATTAGGGGATGGCCGAGATGCCAAAAGAGGTTTGATCAAAGCACTCTGCCTGGCTAATTAGCCCGCACAGCGGTTCACAAGGGCTATTTTTACATCTGATGAGCAGAGTATGTTGTTTTGTTAATGGTAGTTTTAGACTGTAATGGACTGGGAATAACCTGGCTCATTGTCAATGCATAGGTTTCAGCAAGGGGAGAGTGGGGGCCCCTTGTGCTGCCCCACACACATGCGCACATGTATATTCATGTGAACACACGCATGCACATAAACGCCAATGCCTACAACCTGATGACCTTTCGAAAGGTCTTGCAGGGTTTAAAGCAACCCCCTCTTTGCAGGTTACACTCATCAGAAGTGTGTAGGTGTAGGTGTGTGTGTGTATGTGTTTGGGCAGACAGGAAGTATCAGGTCATCCAGAAATATGGCAAGGGAAAATAAAGCTGTTTCCAGGGGTCCTCAGGGACTTTTTAGGCAGCCCGCTGACAGCTTTATAAACCTCTTAACAAATGGTCGACCTCCTTCTCTCTAATGATGCAAAAAGGTCCGAAGTCTGGGAAGGGAAAACAGGTGTGTCTCTCAAGGTGGGCTCATAGCCCTCCATGTTTGTGTTCGTGTGTGTGTGCTTGCGAGTGTTTATGTCTTCATCAGCGAGCGAGTCAGAATCTTAATAAGGCAGCAATAATAAGACCATCGTGACCTAAACCATATAGACTTCCGAGTTCCCTATGCCTCAAAATCTAATGCATTTTACAGAGCTGAAACCTGAAAGATACACAGGTGTTAAAACACAAATACAAACCAGCTCTCTATTAATTTTGAAGATGTAGTGGGGAAAGAGCAGCGGGGAGCTAAGGCCAGAGGCGGTAAGATTTCATTCAAATGACAGGAGGAAAGAACTGCAAAAAAAAACACTTGTCTTAATCTTTTTCCTCTGAAAAAGTATTTCCACTCAGCCAGTGGTTCATTTCAAATCTAGACTGACAGCTTCTTATATTTCAAATCATATAGACCTGAGACAGTAAGTGCCTATCCAAACAGTGGCAAAAAACCTGTAGAGTGCTGTAGAAATTTCGGTTTGACCTGGAACACAACATTATAAGAGAACTGGGTGTTTTTACTGAGTCTGTGGTATGAAACTTGGGTTTCTTTTTCAAGACAGTTAAGGCTGATACAGACTGCCACTTGCCATCACCTTCTTTTTCCTTTCGTTGTGTGTCCCAGTTCTCTTTGTTTCCGGGTTTCCCTCATGCATGTTACAATATATCATAACTTTCCCATTTGACTCTATGTCTGAGGAAGGTTTTATTATTCCCTTAGCTGTTAAAACTGGCATTAACTCAGGGTTGCTCATGGTGTTAGCAAGCAGAGTTTTATACCATCATAAATAACAATGTCACATCCTGTCAAGTAAACTCTACTCAGGGATCGAGGCGCAGGCAAGCTGGCCTGTGAGTCAATGGGAAGCGCCATCTGAGCCTGCACAGCTACTATCAATAAAATGTCACAGCCCACACTTCACTGATCAGAAACTGAAATTCTCCTACACGCTATAAGTCTCTGCAACCACTGGTCTTTGTGGATCTACAATTCCCAAAATACAGCTGGTTTGAGTTTCTCCATGAGCAGATTTCCTCAAATGTTAGGATGAGAGAAGAAATGCGTGTATTGGGAGACGGTGACTTCATGTGAGACTCCGTATTTGAGTATATAACAGGTAACCGTTTCAATCCTCAAAAGAGCGAATCCGTAAATGTGCCGATGCACTTTCATCAGGCATCACACAGCATACTTACCCCAATACTGTCCATCACTGTGCGCCACTACTGGAGGCTGTTAGTGCTGAGAGGAGCCGACTTCCAGACGCCACATGCTTTCTGTCACATTGCCTCGTGAATCGAGCAAAGACACAAACAACGTCGCTAGTGTGGAATAGCACCAGTCATGACTTCCAGTCAACACATGTGAGGGAAGCGTAACAGAAAATATGATAACAGGGAAGATTTGCTTGTAGTGCGCGTCTGGTACTTACGGTCAGTTAAAGAACTTCTGTACTGATATTTCGACAACATGTCCTATCAGTTTTTCAACATGTGACACTCGGCTTCCAGGAGAACGTGGCATAGCCTACCGGCCAACTAAGGTGGGCATTTAATTGTAAAGTCTCATTCTAAAAATATTATGGTAACATTCAAGCTTTTGTTCGCATTGTAAAAAAAACTTGGAAAACACAAGAAGAGAAGTATGCGTCAACTCACCAACTGTAAAGTGCAAAGAAAGATGAGAGTGCATCGTCCGCTGCAGCAGCCCATTGTGTCAGCCGTGGAAACGTGACTCTGAGCCGGGAGAAAAGGACTTGGAAACGGGTCGGAGGAGCTCGGAATGTGCCGATCAGACTCAGTCCTGATCCACGCACCGGCGTCCCATTCTCCTCCTCTGCCCCGGCGTCTCTCTGCTGAACCAAAATACCCGCGGCGGGATCGCTCTGGCTGGTCTGGCTTCTGTTTGTTTGCCTTGCGGTCGCACTTGAGGTGACTGGCTGGGTGGATGGTTGCGAGCCGGTGTGTAAAAAGGGGGGGTCGGGGTGGGGTGTGGGGGGGGTGGTCAACCGGGAGCTGGGATGGGGCCGACCGAGGGCGTCAACTGGTTCCTGGAATCGGTCTGGTCTGGTGTGGTGTGGCAGACGAGAAACTGCGCGCTTGTTAGTTAGAAAATGTTTCAACACAGGGAATCAATCTGTCGTCATGGTGACCACATATATTTCTATTAAGACAATTAAAAATCAGTTTGCCAATTAGATGTACGTATTAAGTGATAGAGCCATTTTTGAGAGGATATTTGTTGTGGGGCGTTAAAGATTCACACTGGTATTTTGTAGCAATTCATGTTGTCAACGATTTATGTTAGCGGCTCATTTTGGGATGTAATGATTTTCTTGGGAGCCTGCTGAGGAGGAGCACCGGGTTAAATGAGCTGCTACTGTGCTGCTGCCGGTGGAGAACAGTCGCCATCTTGCGACTACATGACGAGACACACGCTGGCCAGTTTAAAGAAAAGAAAAAAAAATCAGTGTACCGCACATGATGGTACAGGGTCACCGTTCAAAATGGAAGCCAAAGCTTTGGTTCTGGGATTTCTCCAAATTTTGCGGCGAGACAAACGTTTCCTCCCATTTTCAACAGGATCCCGCTTGAGTGCTTTTACAGTTTCTATATTGGCTAATTACTAAAGCAATTCAAATTCATACATTGTCACACGTTTAATCTCAGTGAGGCACCTTCCTGGCTGAAATGTTATTTTTGTTACTATGTTATGCCAAGTTTCTCTACTCCCCCCCGTCTCTCCAAATCCTCCTTGCCCTGCCTCCCTTTCTCCACCCAGACCTTTTGTTCGGAGCTCCATTTGCCTCCTGGGTGGACACCGCTCGGTGAGATTTACCTATAACTGAAAAGGTCTTAAAAGCAACCCTGCCGGTCCCTCCCCCTCCTCTCTCGGGGTGTACGGAGGCAGGTCGGACCCTCTCTCCTCACCAGCTTGATAAATGTTTTAAGCGTCTCCGGGCTGACTGAGGAAACACTTCACATCTCATTTCATCACACCACACTCCTCCGCTCGGCCCCTTTAAAGTCCACAGCTCCTCTCCCCTCTTCTCCGCCTTCCCGCGCCGCCCTGCCCACCTGCGTCCAGCCGGGCCTCGGAAGAGCGCGCACCGCCCCCCCCCTCGCCAAAAATAACCTCGGGGTATTTATGGAAGCCGGTGAGCAGCCACGAGCCGGGCGATTTTTTATTTATTTGTTGTTTTTTTTTAAAAGCTTTTCTTTCATCACGAAGGCTCATAAAGTGAAAAAAAATTAAGCACCGTGATCAGTCTGAAGCCTGAGCACTAGTAGCCCATGCAAACACCCCCCACTTGCGTCCCCCCCACTAGGTTTGAGCCTATTGATGATGAATAGTCTGTCACTCCTCTGTAATTTTGTTCATGTCGTGTTTTCTCAGACAGGCACATGCTTTAGTGTGTTACGTAATCTGTGCACAGTCAGGTGGCGCATCCTGCTGAGTATTTGTGCTACATGTTGTACATATACTGTAGATCCATGACCTGTACATACCACTCTGAAAACCGTTACCTTCCGAGGTTTTGAGGATATTTTGCCAATGGAAAGCTGACTATAGTTTGACAAATTTTTATGACAACACCATGCAGTATATGGGCCATGTTCTTTTTGACAAAACAATCCCGACTCAGAATCCACTTACTAGCTTTTTCAGGAGTTTTTTTTTTTTTTTTTGCAGAGTTTTTTTTAAATTTATTTGTTGTTTTTGGTTTTTGGTTTGTTTTTTTTAACCATATCACACCGTCTTCATCAGCTGACGGAGTTTGCTCAGTCGTCAACTCGCTACCTGTAAATCTAAAAGGACAAAAAGTCCCAGAAATGCAACCGATAAAATCATAACAGCCGCTGAGCTTGCGTGTCAGCAGAAATGACCAAGAATGTGTGGTACAGTTAAAAGGTCCAGAAAAAGCTAATAAATAGACCCTGAGAGGGTTTTTTTTAAACGACTATTTTTAAGATCAGGAAACAATTTTTATGCTTTTGCTTGTGTTATTTGTGTTTGTTCTATTGGTCTCTACACATTTCACAATATATTTGCTGTCTTTATAAACATTTGAATCGTAGCTATGACTCCTAAAGTAAATTCCGTGGGTTTAAACAAAGCTTGAGTTTATAAAGATGGACACGCCAGGGGGTCTAACATGTTATTAAATGGAGGAACAATTTCTGTGTGCATGTGTGTGTGTGTGCGTGTATAGTCAGTACCAATTTGTTTGTAACTGCTGTCATGTTTTACTATTGCACATCAAGCCAGTAAGTGCAAGAGCTACTAGTAGAATGCAGTAGTGACTGCCGTGCACTTCTTGCGTGCATGAAGCTCACTCACTCATTCACAACTGCATTTCTTATGAGAACATGTTTTTTGAATGTGTGCCATAAAAATGTCTGTGTGTGTATGTGGTTTGGTGGGTGGCTGGGAGAGAGTGCGACTGAGAGAGTAGGGCTACGGCTGAAATAAGGTCACTGTTATAGTCCTATTAGAAGACTTGATGGAGGTTATCCTCGTGTTCCCATTTTGCCCATTTTGCCCGACACCTCCTTATCGACTCGCCATGTGTGTATGCGGGTGTGTGCGTGTGTGTGTCCGGAACACTTCTCTCATGACAAGTGTGTCCAGGCCCTCGAGGGCCGCTGTTCTCCACAAAGACACTAACGCGAAGTGACAGGATAGCCAGTGGTGCACTGCTCTGAGGGGACCTGCATTGTGGAAGAGACCCAAGAGTCTGGCTCATAGTGGACAACAATAGAAAAAAAGACCTCAAAAGGACAAGGCGTTTCTCTCTGTGAAAGCGTCCTAGACTGTGGCTTCTAGTTCCCCACTCTTTCTTTCTTTCTCTGTTTCTCTTCTCACACATTTTGGCGCTCAAACACACCAGTGAAAATTCTTCATGCTGTTTCACCGTCATCTAATGACCAATTCATCATTTCTGAGGCTGATGGAGACCTGAGAGCAAAACAGATTCCATCCTTTCTTATCCTTACAGCAGCCTGAATGACTTGATTTCCCCATATGATTGTGATGCAGCAGCAGTTTGCTAATACCACAGGCTTACAAAGGATGGCATTATTCAGGCTAAAATACTGCGTGCTACCTGGGGAGCTATTGTGGGTAGAAAACAAAACGGGATATTTTGCATCGTGCAACTAACCCCTTCTGTGGCAAATGATGTGAACCTCACCTTAAATCCTCACCAAAATACAGTGGAATCATCAACACAAACTAGCCCGCAGAGCTGCAAATGGCAGCTGCTACTGGCTGTCCAACAACCATGTGAATACTTTCTTTATTTAGGCCCATGCTCATAAAAGTTTAAGATTATGCATGTGCCCTTGGAGACAGACTCTCATCTGATTTTTTTCTCCATTATTTTGCCATGAAGAAAGTTCCAGACTCGATGAAGAATAAATACAGAGGCTATTATGAGGAGCATGTCAATAATTTATAATGGGATTATGCTTTGTCGAAGAAATACTGGTCCCCAGAATCTTTTTGAGCAGTTGGTGTTATTCTAAAGATGGCCGCGTGGGGGCGCTCGTCTGTGAGGTCGGTTTTAATTGAATGGGTGCCTTCACAGGTGCGTCAAGCAAGACATAAGCCGGGAAAATGCAGGAAATTAGGTAGATTTCCTTCACAATGAAAGCCTATCACACGCTTGACGTTCCTTACTACAAATATAGCCTGTGGTACAACTGTGAAACTGCATTTTGTGAAACTGCATCCTTCTTTACTGTTTTTCATAAAGTTAATACAGTCTATGGTCTAGATGAATGGGTTGGATACGAAAAAAGAGCAGTGCAAGCAGAGAACGAAACCATACATCTAAACCAGATGAGGTGGGAGGCTGGGGGAGATAAGACACTCATATGTGTGAGTCACTGAGAGTCACTAAAGTGATTCTCCAAACAATGTGTTTAGCATATCAATTTTTTTTTTATTTCAAGCTTGCCTGCTGCATAGATTTTGACAGCCAGAGACAGCCTGACAACATGTAGGCTAAATATGAGGATTTTTTATTTAAAGTGCAATTCATATATATATATATATATAGTACAACTAGAGGGGATATAAACACTGACATAAGCTTACAGAGTGCCTGACAGAAATAAGGATGTATCTTAACCCTAACTTGTTATGACGGGAGTTTAAGCAAACCTCTCCTTAACACATCTATACCCCTGGAGTCTTCCGTCTTGCTAAATGCTGAATGTACGTCCAACTTCCTGTAGTATTTTAGCCATGATTTGCTGTACGAACTCTTACGTCCGCTTGCTCCTTCATGCTGGATGGGCCGTAACGTTGGCTTGCAGCACAATGACTGTATCTAAATGAAACAGAAAAACAGTTAATTTCTCTGAAAATCTTTTAAATTATTTTATGGGATATTATCATGTGATTATATGCATACTAATGTTTGTGATTATATAAATATCGTGCAATTTATGAATATTAGAACAAATTCTTATTTATTTTGAAATTTAGATTTCATCCATATCAGTTTTAGCCTTTGCTGAAAAAGGCCGAAGGCTGTAAGAGTGATGTTCACTGTATTTGCATTTGCTATGAATTAATTTTATACAAAAGATACTGAGTTGCATATAAGTGTTTCAAAATGCTATAGGTCCAATGTTCTTTTGGCAATGGGCAACACTTATGCATTAATAGAAATAGGAATAAAGCTCAACTAAACTTTCATTAACATGTTTTTGTACAGTGTTTCTTCATTTGATATTTTGTATTATGCTTAATTTTAGTTTGCTGTTATTGAGGTCTAATCTTTTATTTAATTTTTTTTCTCCAGACTTTTTTTTTTTTTTTTTTTTTGGGCCGAGATTGAATAGCCCTGCCTTTCATTTGTAAATCGATGTTTTATTTGAAAAGCCTTTACCGGAAGCCGTATCCGTTGTTGCGTCTGCCTTGACAGGGTTTTCAGTCACATGCTGCTGCCTAACCGAGAGCTGATGGAGCCAGATGAGAGAGGCAGGAGGCGAGCCCCTCCGGTTGCGCGTCAGCATCCCCTCAAATAGGAACCCGCTGCTGTCACTTAAGCTCTGCGCACTGAGAGACGGACGACTCTAACCCCGAAACAACAATTTAAAGGTGAATTTCGTTTGGCATGCAGCTTTTTTTTTTTTTTTTTGCTTTTTTTTTTTTTTTCTCCTCTCTCTCTCTCTCATGTGATGTCAAAGAAGAAGAGTAAGGAGAGGCTGTGAAGAGGCTGGGGCTTTCCAAAGAATGATAGTGAGAATCAAGGCGCGCTGTCCCAGGAGAACTCATCTGAAGAGCTGGCCGCGAGAGACCAGGATGCTCCTCTAACGCACCGAGTGGGGGGGGGGCGAGTGAGTACAATACACCCCATCTCCGTCTGTTTCATTTTGGTTCCACTTTGGTGACATGTGGACAGTTTTGGACAGTCTGTACGCCCGTCCCTCTGTATCGCCTCCGAATTATGCCCTGCTCGATCCCACCTGTCCGGTCAATCATTCATAGACTCCTTAGTAAAGTGCAGCGGAGCCGGTTGGTCAGCGATGTGTGAAAGTTGCCCCGTTAATTTGGAATGGTGCACCCCCCCCCCCCCCCCACCCTGCACACACCAGTAACTTCATGCATGTACGCAGCAAGGTTTAATATCTCGCAGTGCATCATAGTGGGTTTCATGTTCCTTTAAAGTTTTGATTAGAGTGAACATGTGTTGCACACTGCGGCCACAGTGTCAGTGTGAGGCTAATTAATCAAGCCTTTGTTAGGGACTCTCCGATCACAGGCACTCATCATTAGTCCCCCGATGGACCGGAGTGCGTGGGTTGCTGTACGTGATGGTAAGAGAAAGGCACCAGTCCCACTGACACAGCAGGGTTGATTAATTAAGGACTCAGAAGTGATGAACTTACTGACTGTCGGGTGCAGAAGAGGAGACACAGACTTGTCAAGCAGAAACACGGGCTTTTAATATCAATGTTTAATGTTTAATTTCCACAACTGAGCAGTAACAGTGAGATTGATTTTTTTCTTTTACCAAAATACAAATTCTGTCTGTTATGATACATTATTGGCTTACATTAGAGCTGTCTACCTTGAAAGGACATGATTGCAAAGTGAAGCAGAAAGCAGTATTAATCCTCACCACAGCTCTATATGTGATTCAGTCCGCAATTATTTTCTCACCTGTAATAAGCTACAGAGGGAATCGCTCCCTGTGCTGCTGAATGTGTGGGCGTGGGTGTGAGTGGAACTTCTACAGCGGGCCCAGTGCATGTAGATGAATGAAATCCACTTACTATGCAGCAAAGGTTCCCATATTCATTGTGTGCGTGTGTGCATGTGTGCCTGTGTGTGTGTGTGTGTGTGTGTATTTCACCTCATTACACTCTTTGTGTTGACTTAAGCAGGAGGGTCACCCCTGAGGGCCGTTCTCCTGCCTTATTGAGGAGTGATGCCCTGAATTACACCACACTCACGCTGATTGCAGAAGCACAGGAGCACACTGGGAGAGGCATTTCAGCTTACGTGTTAAGTTCACGACTGAAGCATCGTGTGTGAATGTGACGTATATTTCCTGGCGCAGATATGTCAGCGCATTACACAATCACCAGTGTGAGGCTGTCCCCCACTCACCGCAAGTGTGTTCTGTTGAGAGGTGCTTAACTCTTGGATCTCATATATTTCAAATTTGCGATGGAGCTCCAGCTCTGGTTCGAATCCCAGGCAATTATGTTCACAGTCTGCCCACGCACACTTTGTACAGGAGCTCCTCTTTTCTTGGTTGTTCTACAAACTGCAAAAAAAAAAAAAAAAACCCTCTCTCCCTTACAGCCTATGTGCTGCTTTTCTCCCGAGGCGTTCTCAATATTCTCCCTGTGTATGTATTAAACATCAAGCATGTCGAATTGAAGGCGCAGGGCCGGGCACTTTAAGGCAGAGTCAGCCTTCTGTGGAGGGTGACAGAACAGTCAGATGGCCCCCACAGGGCAGAGAACAATTCCTGCTGCTGATGCACCCAAGGCGACAGGACTGGAGCGCTCCTTCCTCCTCCCTCCCTCGTCCCTCCTGTCTCATCCACCCTCCATCCCATCATCCCTTCCCACCTTCATCTCATAGAAATAAACACACTCTCTCGGGTTCACGTGCACACCTGCACCGCAGCTTCTTCCCTCTCGTCACCTACACATTCGGCATACACTTATGAAACATATACACTCTCTTTAATAAACACACATGCAGACGGTTGCCTAAGGAGTAGTATTTATGAGTGGTCGTAAATCACAACTGCTGTCAAAGACAGCATCACAATACTTTCCCATCCACATTAGTATACCTTCTTATACCCACACTCATTATTTCTTGTGCTCACTGTCGTAATCTACTTACACTACTATTCTCTCTACAACAAATACATTCAGTGGCCACTTTATTTAGGTGCACCTGTACAATCTTATGGAATCCAATACAGCTGTTCTGCCATAAAGTCGACCTCTGTGACGTCTGTGATTTTCAGTTTTTGGGGACACTGTCACTGAGGTGTTAATTCAAGGATATGTTTTAGCACATATGGTGTTGTACTGGACTAGATTGTATTGACAGGTGTTTCTAATTTTTTGTCCTCCCTAGTTACAGAATATTAGAAACACCTCTAAATTTAATGCAGTCCAATACAGCACCATTACTTACTACATGACCCCAATCATATATATATATATATATATATATATATATATATATAAGTTACACATTTCTGACAATGTCAACAGAAACCGAACAATATAAACTTTGTAAAGTTAGAATTTATGGCAGAAATCTTGTATTGATTTGCCATAGATTGTACAGTTGTAGCCAATAAAGTGGGCACTGAGTATAAAGAGCCAATACTATACACACAGCACTATCGTGCACATACAACTATACTCTTGAAGTCAGCCTGAAAGCAAATTGGATTTTAGAGGCGGTGTGATTGGACATAAAATCAGTGGAAAATGCAAGCAGAAGTGAACAGACGCAAGTTACGACTCTGCTTCATAAACATACAGAAACTGGAGGAATATAGTAGAAAGAACTCAGGTGTCTGGTGTGTTTTGAGGTCAGTGTGAGTCTGAGTTGTGACACAAACATACAGGCAGCCTCACTCTGCGCACACATGGTCGCCTCGTATGCTGCTAACTAGCAAACGTAGAGACACTACAATGGCTGTTTTGGGGCAGTGATCACGCACCGCACGAACACAGTGGGCACATTTGCTTGAATAAAGACAGGCATACTATACGACTGAAATGCAAGAGAAAATGATAGTTTACTCTGAGTGATTGAGAATGGCAGTTTGTGTAAAACAGAACGATAGTAGACTGTATATAAGAGAAAATTACAGCATGTGTTACTTAGAATAGCTGTGTGTGAGAGAGAGATTGAATAGAATTGAACTTTCTATTCATGGTCGGCTTACAGCTCTTAAAACCATGAAGAGGAGAAGGTAAATAATCAGACAAATCATGGTGCTGTTGACCTTGATAATGTTCTAACAAATTTTGATGAATTGTAAGTAGTCCTTAAATGCTCTGTGGTAATTTAAATTCTTCTCGAAGCCTTAAATTGCTAGTAATGCCACTGTGTAGGTACAGGCTTTGTTTTTAAGAAAGCTGTAAGCCAATCAGAAACTGAGCATTGGATTCCAACTGAGAACTGCCTTGTTGTTCAATGAAACTACTTTCCTTTTCAAATCAACGCTCCCTTAAGCACTAATAATTCCTGCTCATACAAACTACCATTCTATCTCATATACATTACATATAGAGAGTGTATGTGAGTGTGTGTCTGTGACTGAGAATTAAAGTGCTTATAAGAGAGGACAGAGAGCACAGTGGATCACAGTTGTTGACGGTTTTGAAAATGTCCGTCATTGTCTGTGGCCTTCGCTCGTTTGTAAAAGTTGTGTAAGTGTGAGGTGAGCTTTAGAGATCCCAGACTAAATGGTCCGTGAATCTGCGCAGTGTGTATGGGCACATGGGTGTGTTCATGTCAGCCACTTGCATAATAGCTCAGGGATCGGGGGCGTCGTAGATTGGCCAGTCAGCCAGACAGATGTGCCCTAGCCTGGACTTGGAGTGTGGAGCCTCAAACTGGCCTGCCACCCAGCATTAGTGCCATGGATCCATGACCAAAGGGCTCAGGGCACCAAAACTCACTGTCTGCATAAAATGCTCTCAATTATTAATGCTGTGTATAGGGCAATAAGAAGCTTTGCTGAGACCAAGAGAGGAAATAAGGAAATTGACACTGAAGAAAGAAAGAGAGAGAATGAGTCAATAAGGGTTGACAAGCAGAGCGAAGTGGAAGAAATGAATGGAAGGAATAGTTTTTAAAATGTTTTCTTTTATACTTCTGTGAAATTCAATAGTAAACTAAACATTGACAGTGAGTCCATATAATACCACATTTAAACAAAAAAAGGTCACCATAGCAACCTGAGATCAAGAAAGTGATGGGCTAGCAAATCGGTGATATTCTCAGTTACTCTCGTCTTAGACACATGAAAAGAAAAAGGACATTGGCCAGTTAGACCTTCATCTTTTTCACACTACACTGCATCTCAAAATTCACACCTGTTATTGTGTCACATGCCCTGACTGATCAATCCATGCATGCTGCATGCAGTTACACAGAATCCTCCTCATTAATTGTTGAGTGCATGGGTAGTTTAGTATCCATCATCTCAGAATGCACTAACTACATTTCAGGCCAGGCACAGTATTGCAGTAGCTTGCCATTAGAGCAGGAGCACTGTAATTCATAAGTATTGATTCATGTCTCAGCAGCTTTACAGCCTAATGCCCCTGAACACAACTATGTACAAGAGCAAACACAATAAATAAAGCAGCAAAGAAAAAGCAGTGATATACATAGATATGCTGTCAACTCCCCATGATCTTTAATGTGATACAGTCATAATACAAGAACATGAAATAATATGCTTGTTCTGAACGTTGCAGCTACATTATTATATGTAGGCAATGTACTCCATCCTCTACTGCCGTCGCTCCCACAGCAGTCAGCAACGTGAAGAGAGAAAACGGAGAGAAAACATTCTCTGCTGAAACTTGTGCCAGCTTTTGTTGCTTTATGAACTTGAAATTTACATCAGATTTTATCCTGCATTATTTGTTGAAATGACGGACCCACAGGTCCTCATCAAGTAATCTGATGTGAGGAAATGGAGCCCACTATAATAGAATGCCACAGCATGTATCTGCTTACATGTACATTTGTTTTAGCAGTCATCTGAGTCAATGCAAACCCCAGTTGTAGATCTCACAAGAACATTTAGCTTTATACTTCCTATCAACTGGTTTTAGAAAGTCTCAGCAGCAGTTAAGGCTGAGTTTAAAATTACTGTAAATATTCCTTCAACTCTCATCTCACATTTAGTATCAAGGCGCTCTTTGATTTATTAGCTAATGGTGTATGAAGACTGCCTTTAAAATATGCTAGTATGCATGGCTTTTCAGTTATCATTTATCAGAGATATTTGTGAGTGTAGAGCGTCACTGTTTTAAGTCATGTTAAATCAATCACATTTGACCTACTGAGACCTTTTCCAGCACAGTGAATAAACCACACTGTTACCTCAGTTTTCTGCTGTTGGCTGTTCGGACTGTTCCACTCAGTGCCTCACTGAAAAGGGCTTACAGCTACAGTTACAGCAGG
Organism: Xiphias gladius; assembly: GCF_016859285.1. NCBI lineage: Eukaryota > Metazoa > Chordata > Actinopteri > Istiophoriformes > Xiphiidae > Xiphias > Xiphias gladius. Next base: position 18,450,158 of record NC_053417.1, on the reverse strand, counting down.
GTACTCTGTATCCATGCTGAAGAGAGAGGGAAGACAGTTTGGTTTTTTCATACTTAAAGTTTGAGTTTGTCACCTCTTTTGGGTGGAGCGGTGTTTATACCAACAACAGTTTAATCTGCGCAAATAGAGCGAATCATCTGGGTCTCATTAGTAGGGACGGGATGCTCTTCTTTAGCGCACCTCTGCTTTGTGTTTTTTTGCGCTTAGATTGGCATACCTTAACATAAAAGAACTGCCTGCTCTTGCTTTAAGGTAGGGGTTACATAACCACTTCTCATGCTCTGGTTCGGGTGTCAAATCAGCAGCGTGGGGGCAACAGGTGTGTTTCTTCAGAAGTCTACCCAGCATATACCAGCTTCCGTCCAGATCCACAGAGTGGCAACAAACCAAACCAGTAACAAGTACTCGCAGTGCAAGTAAAACTCCTCCCATCAACTAGCAAAGGCGTTCGGCAGTTAGTGATGCCTATTGCGTCATCGGATGGCGATAACTGAATGATGTCATCATGTTATATTTTAATATGAAAACTCTCTTGTGAGTGAATGTCTCAGCAAGAAATAATACAAAAGAGAAAAAGTTACCTCCCACTTGTTGTCAAGTAAGTGTGATAAGCGCATAATTATACAAAATGTGGTTGGTAATTTATGCTGTGTCTTTGATAAAGGTTTGAATGCAGTTTAATCTTCCCCATTATTGTCTTTTGTTTTTTTGTATGGTGATGACATGATTATCAAGCCAGTCATATATTAGGCCTGAGCAGAGTAGGTGAGGTACATGATACATTACAGGATGCAATGCTGTGTGCATGAGTGTGTTTGACTGTGTTTGTGCAAGTGTGTATGTGTTTCTACATCTTCCTAAGCCATCTGTCCATATTTGCATATGTACAGTATGTATTTATGTGTATGTTTGGCTCTATTTGGCAACACAGTTATGGTATTAACATGAATATGAGCTGTGTCACTCTGTTATAAATGTCTCTTCCTGTTCGAGATGCAGGCAGCCAGTGTAACCACGGTGTGCGCTGCTGGGCGAGTTCACCTTTGCAACAGTAGCTGTTTATCGATTCCTCTGACAGTCACACAGGTGTTGGCGATGGAAGATCAGCCTCTGCACTCAAAGACAGCGAGGACAGCGGGGCATTCACGCTGACTGGTGTGTTTATTTATTCATTAACAGGCGGTTTGCTCCTCAGCTCTGCCTCAGAGGACCGTTTTCACCTGCTTCACTTCCTGATGTCTGAGATAGTGGTGCATTTGGTATCAGATCTGTCTTGGGTGTGCAGGATCACACAAATGCACGCACACACATGCACGGTAGCATCCACCTCACCCAAGTGCCTAACATGAATGAGTGAGACCGTAGGGACGGTGAAAGCTGGAGGAAGAATGAAGGGTGGAGTCGAGGGCTCTGGGGACCATGGCAAGGCAGATCCTATATTGATTGGTTTAGTAAGAGAATCCTCAGGCTTTTAGTGGTGCTGCTTAATAAGAGTGACTTGTGGAAAGAGAGATCAGATCAGCTGAACTCCACTCCAGAGTCTGCCTTAGGCTTTAAAGAATAGTTCACAGCAGAATCCAAACATAAGCAAGAGAGGGCTAATCCATTTAGATTATGGTTTTTGGCACTCAGCAGCTCTAAAAATCTGGAAATATCTCTTTATGTGAGGACTGGCGTCAAACACGTTGTCTTGACATTTTTCTTTGTGAGGCCAGTTATACTGTTCAAGTTTTCAAAAGTGAAATAAAGGTCCTAAACTTTTGTCACAGGGCCAGATGTTGAGCACACTATCACAGGTGTGTGATCTTCCCATATTGAAACCTAAGCAGCCAAATCTATGTGTGTACCTATCACATATTACGTAGCCGGATCACACAAATGCACGCACACACATGCACGGTAGCATCCACCTCACCCAAGTGCCTAACATGAATGAGTGAGACCGTAGGGACGGTGAAAGCTGGAGGAAGAATGAAGGGTGGAGTCGAGGGCTCTGGGGACCATGGCAAGGCAGATCCTATATTGATTGGTTTAGTAAGAGAATCCTCAGGCTTTTAGTGGTGCTGCTTAATAAGAGTGACTTGTGGAAAGAGAGATCAGATCAGCTGAACTCCACTCCAGAGTCTGCCTTAGGCTGTAAAGAATAGTTCACAGCAGAATCCAAACATAAGCAAGAGAGGGCTAATCCATTTAGATTATGGTTTTTGGCACTCAGCAGCTCTAAAAATCTGGAAATATCTCTTTATGTGAGGACTGGCGTCAAACACGTTGTCTTGACATTTTTCTTTGTGAGGCCAGTTATACTGTTCAAGTTTTCAAAAGTGAAATAAAGGTCCTAAACTTTTGTCACAGGGCCAGATGTTGAGCACACTATCACAGGTGTGTGATCTTCCCATATTGAAACCTAAGCAGCCAAATCTATGTGTGTACCTATCACATATTACGTAGCAGGATCACACAAAATGAATCTCCAGATCTTGCAGTGGGTTTGTGTGCTTGTAACAGCGTGGATGTTGTGGTTTATGCATTGACGGTCTTTGTTGCTGTATGCACCCTTTCTGTCTGCCTTGGTGTTAAGTCAAGAGCAGGGCTTCAGAGAAACACGGAGCTATTTTAGGAGGCAGCAGATTGTGTTAAGCAAGGAAGTGAATTGACACAACTGGGGTTGAGATTTCTTGGAACCTTGAAAATATCTTTATTTAGTACTTTGCTCTCCCAACACCTTGCAGATTGTGCCTAGCTTCCATCAGATAACGGATAGCTATGGAGGCAAGCAGCAATCCAAAGCCCTACACAACCACATTGGTGGCAATTATTCTTTTACTTTTTATTGTAAAATGACATTTTAAATCAAGAAGACTGTTATTTCTGTATGCAAGCCATTTTAATTCTTGTGTAACAGGCGCAAAAAAAGATATTTTTGTCATCATTTGACATTTTAATACACAGATGATTAAATCTGAAGACTGTTACCTACTAATACAACTTTGAAGAATGTGGAACGTATGATACTTTGCGTGTGTGTATCTCATTGAGGGAGGGGCTGAGGCTATTTTGGGCTGTTTTTGATGATTTAATTTTATTATTTATGTATTCACCTCCACATGAAAGAGAGCTGAGGTCCCAAGTGGTCTCTGTCTTTTTCTCTCTCACAAACTTTCTCTCTCTTTCATGCAAACACACAAACAAATCCATGTTTATTTAGCCATTTGCTACCAGTTTTGTAAATACCCACGATTACTTTCAGCATTTTTGTATAATATTTTGATATATTCTATTATAATTTGTATTATATTTGATGGTATCTATACACCTCCACCGTTCCTCTGTCAGAATTGATCTAAAGTCCCAGTGTTATCTGATGTGTGTGTGTTTGTGTGTGTGTGTGTGTGTGTGTGTAGTTCCTTGTGTCTGCATGTGTTTGCACTTGTTTAATGAAAGCACCTGCTGTGTTTGTCCCTTTCATTCACCCATCTGATCGATAGCAAGCTGGGCCTGTCAGCATGGTCGCTATCATGGAATCTCTGCTAACCCAATTAACAGAACTGTGCACTAACCCAATTAGCAGAACCCCTGCACAATATTAACCTGATTCACACTGTGACACACACACTGTATATCTCACTGGCGTCAAACATACAAGGCCAGCAGGTCAAACACTAAGTGAAATCGCTACTGATATAATTTGCTTCCATACTGAGAAGCAATGCCTATAAAATATTAATGTGATGTAATTTTTGCCCCCTTTATTTTTTCCTTATTTATATCCAAGCACTGTTCAGATTGCAATTATAGACACATGCCTAACACAACTAACTATACCCAAGCACTGTGTGCATATTATGACTTTATTGAAGGACTGGAACTTCTATTAACTGATCTCATGCAAATTTATGTTGTGTCAGAAAAGGCCAAGTAGCTAATAGCAATACAAGGACTGCAAATATTAGCCGAATAATCAATTAGTCAGTTGACTGACATTTAACCAGCAACTATTTTGATAATTAAATAATCATCTTAATAATTTTTCAAGCAGAAATGCCAAACAATTGCTGGTTCTAATTTCTCAAATGTGGAGATTTGATGCTTCTCTTTTTTGTACACAGTAGTAAACTGAATATATTATGGGTTTTGGGCAAAACAAGACATTTGCACATGTCAACTTGGGCATGGGAAATTATGACATTTGTTTGTACACAAAATGATTAATCAAGAACATAATCAGCAGATTTGAGCAGCTAGATAGTGGTATTAGCCTTGTACTTAGCGGTACCAAAAGAGTCAACATTGTTAAAAATCTTTTTTACGTAGATGTTTCCACTGTGGTATCTTGTTATTTTATTTCTGGTGCAGAGGATTGTGTTGAAGCCTGCCTTTTAATGTAGTTGAATCAGCTGTTGACAATGCTAAAACGTTTATCCACGACTCACGCTTTGCTGTTGCTTTGAATGAGACACCTTACAAAAATGGTGAAAATGCGACTTTCCCCACTTGATGGCTCTGGTTTGAACAGTTTTGAACTGGACTGTTGGTATCATCCTTATAGAGTAGCAAGCTATGGGGAGGAGAGCAGTGAGACTGAATAGCATCACACACTGGAGACAGCAAGTCCAACCACAGCAAATGTGCCATTCCTAACAATTACATCACTCAACCAGGCAAATGATATATGGTAATGATATTCTAACTAATAAAAGTTATGGGTTTCAGCTTTAAACATCACATATCATTTTCAGTGCAGCAGCAGGCATTTCAGCTGGATCACATTAGTCATCTGTGACTTTTCTACAGTGTCAGAGACTGGGAGTAGTGTAATGGATGAGCAGGAGTAGTAACTTGGCAGTAGCTGTGCTAGAGTGGAGGTGTAAGGTAGGTGGCCTTGGACAAGAAGTGTAAAGAAAGACAGCATGACTCACCTAGAGAGGAGCCTGCTTACTCCATTGAGAAGCAACCCACAGAGCTCTCTCTCCTGTCTCCTCTCCATCTGTGTTGTTGTGTAGGATTGTCGGAGAGAGAGGGAGAGTGACGGCAAACATGCATGTAGGTTAACATTTCAGAATTCACCTGGGGTAATGGTTTTTCCGTAAGCTGCCATTGTCGAGGCTGACCTGGCTTTTAAGACTGAATCAATTCGATGACTTCTCTGTCTGAGACTGGGAGGAGCAGGGCAGCCTCTCTCTGTCTGCACAGCCACGATAACGCTGCTCAATGGGCACTAGCCACCTTTCAAATGGAAATGGAATATCCAGTGGAAATTAGACACAGTCATTTGGATGGTACTTAGTACTGGGCAGTGAATGGGAGCTGGTAGGATGACGGCTGAGGGGTGTACCGTGGTTTGGCTTTGTCGTGTCACAGCTTAGTTTTTACAGAGCATTTGAGGTTCATGCTGTGCTTTCTTTGGGGTCTGCTAAAATTCAAACACCCAAACACGCACACACAGAAACTGTTGCATATTTAGGCATGTAAGATTGGATGCAAGCTTGAAAGTGCAGAGAGTGACTCACCCAAAACCGTGGGGGCGTATGCTACAGACAGTATGCTAACTTACAGTGTACACTCATCACAGTGCCGGTTCGTTCTTTCTGTGCCCCCCTCCCCCACACACACATCTCCTCTTCCTACCTCTCTCTCATTAGCTTGCTTCCAAATAGTCATGCACACCCAGAAAAACTGAGGGTAAGGGGGTTGATTCATAAAATGCTGACATAGAAAGTGAATGCTATGATCACATTGAGTACTGGCTCAATCCCGTAAAACCCCAAGGGAATGATTTAAAATAAATCACTCAAAGAGTCTGCATGCCCTAAAGATTAAAATGGAGGAAAGTGTGTGTGAATTCATGTGTGTGTATGTGATCTGCCAAATGAGACAGCTAAGTTTGTCTCTGTGTGTGTGGCCTTGTGTTTCTGTGAATTTACTGCACGTTGTCTGTGTGTCTGTGGGAGAGTCACCAACTGTAAAGCTGATGAAAAGAGCCACTGGGCAGGTGTGGTGTGGGACATGGTCGCATGGAAGTGTCGACATGTGTAACTCCTTCATTTGGCTCTCCGGAATCGTCCTCAGGGAAATAAGGGCGGCAGCACAAGCAGAGGTGGGCTGCTGCCGACAAAGAGTTGTGTGCATGTTTTCACTTCTTTTCAAGTCAAAGATTGATGTCAGGAAAAGCAACAAATGTGCAAAATGCGCAGGTATAGAATCATTCTTAGGATTATGGTTGATCTATGTGTTGTGCAATTGTGTGAGTGTTTGTAGGCACGTGTCTGTGTATGTGCATGTAACAGGATTTAAATTTGTACTATAGCCAAAAAATTTGCGTGTGAAGATTTTTCTTTGTTTACATGTGCACATGCAAATGTGTACATAATGTCTGTGTCTAAAGGCTATGTGTACGCAGAGTGTTTTTTTCAGGACTTCCTAGGACTCCATATGGTGTCAGGGGTGATAAATGTGCCCTAGGGGCAGCACTCAGCAGCTGTTTGTGGACTCACAGCAGCACACACTGAGTCATGGCCTTAACAATCTACTGTGTAAAGGTCTGTGGCTAAGTGGACTTCTACCCATACAATACAATACGGCGACAACGTTGATGGTTTGAATCCAGCCAAGTGACCACCTCCTTCAAATATCATGCCTCTTTTGTCTCCTGTCCTTGATGTCTTGTCTTCTGCACTTTACGCTTAAACAAAGACTGGCTCAAAACCAATGGAAAAAACTGTGTGACTTTTGTGGGGGCAAAACAACAAGAACGTTGTATCGATAACAGTCTCAAAGTGTTGTGTTTTAGTTTCAGACCACATGAGCAAGACTACGAAAGTTGCTTAAAATGCCCTCTTTGTGCAGAAAGGTTGAACGCCACAGTAGCTGAGTTTCAGTTTTGCTGGTAATTCAAAAAGTCTTTTTCTTTGTAACCGTTTATTGAGCTAGAGAGGTTTGGGAGGTTGGCTTAGAGAGGAGATAAGGGAACTAATTCCTTCCCTCTTCTCCTTCTGCTCTTTGATCCTCACCTTCCGCTTCATATCTCTTTGATTGCCATGTTTATGACAGCTCCTTTTCCTTTTCCTCTTTTGCCTCTCTCCTCTCCTACTGTGTGGTGTGGCATGTCAGCAGTTCATCTTCTGTTGGAGGTCTCCTCGCACACGCGCACACACTCAGACGCACACATAGACATGCACACGTGGAAGACTCACTCTGAGCAAGACACACCCTCCCCCTTCCTTACAGAGGTAAAGTGAGTGCACAAGCATCCACGATGAATAATTGAGTTATCTGGCTCCGTGCAGAAATAGCAATCTCCCCACACAAGTGTGAAAACATCACTCGCCACCCGAGACCTGGGAACTAGCGCTGCCATGTGGGTCTACACGTGTATGTGTGTGTTTCTGTTTGCATTCTTATTTGTCTGAGTTTTGTGTTTTATGAACATTTTAGAGGGGGTATAATCACGAAGTCATCAGATGTTGCACCGAAATCAATAGAGAGGCTCAGAGCCTCTCTTCTGATTGGGGGGCTGTTTTCTGAGTGAGACACGGCCAGGCCAACCACAGGTAATGGATTGTAGCCTACTACTGTAGCTTGGTAAAACTCACTGGTAAATGCCAAACAGACGGTTAAATTTGGACGAAAACGCTCCGGCTGGATTTGCTGTTGAGCTATTAACCGGAGCCTTGGTCCTGGTTCCGGTGCAAACACCTGGATCATCTGGCGGCGTCAGGGTGACTGTCCGCGGTGATGCAGTGTCCAGGTCCAATTCAGGAGTGTCGGAGCCCACTGCCCCTGTCTCCAGCTCACTCTCAACGGCTGTTAGACCCTCCAGACGGACTGGTACAGTACCAGTGTGCGTCGAGGCCATCCAAGTGTAACTCATAAAATAACTCGATTGATAAAATGGGAAACTTAAAACAGCAAGACAAAAGTAATCCAACAATCGGTAGAAAAAGAGCATTACAAAATTGTCTAAGCGGAAAGGATTTTTGGAGAGGCCGAACCAAACACTAATAAGCGATCTTATTACAGAAAACCAAAATAACGAATAAAAGACTTTCAGGTAAACACTCAGAGAAGTCAAATTCTCCAAGGTTGGATTGTGGGTCATGCTGGAGGCATGGCTGAGACTCATTTTAAGGCACAGTTTCTGAATAAGGGGTGCGTGCATTTCTCCATGGATTGAGCATTTTGATACTTTCACAATATCTATAGCACCTAGGCCTGCTTTATAATCAAAAAAGACATCAAAAAAGAAATCTCCCTGCCTACAATATGGGACCTTTAATCACATGCAAAAATACCCTTAAAAACAAAAAATAAAATTAAGATATTTGTAAATTAAAAATAAGGGGACAAAAACTGAGTCCCCCTGTCACACTGCCACATCGTTTTTTTGCATTGAATTGAGTTGTGATTGTGATTCCTGTAGGCTGGCATAAATGATTTGAGGGAGCATGTGACTCTGGGAGGCTTCTGAGTCGGTCTGGAGCAAAATAAATATATTGGCTTTTGATTACAAAACACACAGCATGAAGCACGGAGATTGTATCTTTTATATATTGAGTTAGTTTACGAGGTACAACTGTACAATCTAATGTAATCCAAAACAACGGGCTTGCAATAAATCCTTCTTTTGTGAAGCTCCTTATGTGGTTTTTAGACATTGTGTTAAAGTAGTGTTGATTCAACACTGTTAATATTTGTGTGGCCATAGTTAGTGGGGATGCTGTATTGCATAACTGAAAGGTGTTTACATAAAATGTAATGATACGGGGAATCGTTGCAGTCACTCTGTTTATGTAACGGTACAGTGTATTAAGGTGTAAAATTAAATAAAAATATTGACAATTTAGCTGCATATGTGTAGTCCATCTTTAATATTTAATAGATTAACATAAATTGTCAGTGCTACATAAAGGGTGAGACCGATTTTTAAAACCCTGTTTGATTGTGATCAAAGCACCTCTGGAGATTATCGTAGCTGTTTAAATCCTCATAACTAGTGGAATTGGTAGAGCTCTAGCATTCCGTCTGTCTCAGTAAGGACTGACCTGATGTAAATCAGCTTCGAGGCCTGGCATATACTCTCCATGTGGGCGAATCCCGGGAGCCCTCTGAAGCAATCCGAATGGTGACACGACATAGCTGAGGGAGCAGAATCACAGCAAACTGACAAATAAGGCCAAATCTGACAGGCGAATCCTCGGTGTAGCTCCACATTTGACAGATCCTTCAGCAGAGGAGCGCAAGCCAACGCCCTTCACAGCAGCATCATTCATTAATGCTATTTCGTAACACTACAGTAGAAATGATCACATAGTAGCTAGGCTGCATGAAACAATGAAGCATCAGCATCACATGTCAGAAATTATACAGACAGATATTACTGTACAGTATTTGTGTAAAGTGAAGTTAAATAGTGAGGTTAGTGGGTGTCCAAAGCCAAAGGTAGCCTGTTAGTCCTCTTTGTACTGCAGTAACGTGGGCTTGGGGGTAGACACAACCAGCTGTTAGATCTAAAAGCTCCGAGCTCCGTTATGGGGAGACGCGGGGAGATTAAACAGCAATCCTACTGATCCAGCCCACACACTTACCATCCCAACTCCCCCTCCCTGTCATATGCACACACATCCATCATAGTGAAGAGGTGATGCTATGAGTGACCACTTTATCTTCTGCTAGGCTGTGATGTTAAAGAGATCTGGTCTGTACGTGTGACAGCCTGCCGACATAATAGGTAACAAACCTGAGGAGAGGAGGGCAGGGATGAAACGGAGGCTGAGTGTGTGGGGTTAAATCTGGGGCAGGCTGTCCCAGGATGGACAGCTTCAACAGCTGCCAGCCTGCATGTGGTTGACTGGGAGGGATGCTGGGAGGATCCTGACGTTATCAAAACACTTGAGATTGTAAGAGATGGTGGTAGAGCGTGCTATTAACAAAAATGGTAGTTCCCGGCATCATCATGCAGTTATGGAAGCGTTTGCCTGTGCTTGACTGCATGCTTGCACTGGCATTTATACTGCAGCGTGTGTGACTGAGATTTAGCAACAGTGTGCAGCTTGGTTTCAGGCTAAACGAAGTGAGCTTCAGGCCCGAGGTCTTTGCTCCCTCCGTGTTTTCGACAGGGCTAAGAGTCTTTAGCATGGAAATCGTCATTAATCTGCTCTGCGCAAACAAGTCAGACAGTGCTGGAAATATCAAAACATTTGAAATCTTGTTTGGATGTTTCACTACATTGCAGCTGAGAGATTGAGCCGTTCCCGCTTTTCTGTGTCTGTCTCACTCATTCTTTTGTTCTGGTGTTTTCCTCTCTCCACTCTCTTTTTCTGCTTTTCTCTTTTTCTGATGTTTTTGCTGTGACTTCTTTCTCTCTAGTCTGCCTGTCTCTCTCTCGCTTCTCCTCTTTTTTGGTGCTAGCTGGGGGATTGGGAGGGTTCCTCCAAATTGGCACACAGATGAATAATGCATCTAAAGCTAAAGCAGAGAGCTGGGGTTGGATATATCTGTCTGTCAGACTCTTTCTCTGTATTACAGTTATGTAGGGAGTTAGGCTGATACTTCAGAGGAGGAAAAATATGTTTGTCGCTCTTTACCCAGCTTCCCATTTACTTTTCCTTCTGTCATTAACTCTTTTATTGTCAGTAAATGTGTGGGTATCATGCAACTTGCATACTGATACATGCAGTGAAAAATTCTTGGATTTTTGAAGTTTACAACAAGGCTGCTAGTTGTTTTTGCTACAACACACATACATAATGCATGTGTGGGATTTTGATTTCATTTGATTCTCTGTCGTTGTATGCATGAGTTTGTGTGTGCGCATGTGTGTGTATTTCTTGCTATTCCCAAACTGCAGTGTTAAAAAGCAAACTGCACTCGTGAGCATAAGCTCACAGTTGCACCATCATTAAAGTAATGAGCAGGAAGTTAGCACTGAAGTCAACCATAAACATAGAGAGAGAGAGAGAGAAGGAAAGAGGGAGAGAGAGAGATCCTCAATCCCATAAGGATAAATCTTAAATCCTGGATGTTGCTTCTGACTCATTCTGGTTAATTAAGTTGAGTCAAGTGAGAGGAAAATGGGGTCTTGCCTTGCCTGAGTCTGTAGGATCAGCATTATACTGAATTCGCGGCTTACGAAGTCTCTCACTGGAACTGTCCTCTGTGCACTCAGAAAGCAGAGACAGAACAAACTGTACCCAGTCTATTTCTCCTTTTATTAGCTTGACCCGTGCAGCCTCTTTACAAAAATTTCCCCACAGGTTTGAAATTTACATACATACCAAGCGTAAATGCTCCCATTCAGCACTGGGTTTCAGGGTATGTATGCTAGCAGAGTTTTATTTATCACACTTCATCATTTAGCTCCCATTTGTGGTAGATATTATTTGCACATCCCGCACTCAGCAGTTAAAACACACACACATCCACCCTGAAACTCATAGAAACAAAGAAATCTGTCGGGCAACCTTTGGGATTTTCTTTGTTGTTCTATGGTGGAAAAGATTTCGCCATGCGACACAGGATGAGGCAAACGAGTGAAATGTCAAAATCCTGTGTAACTCTAAAAATAAATCAGCACAAGGGTTGGCATTTGAGCACATCATAGGCGCACGATTGGGTGTGGAACAGATAAAACAAACACTTCTTTATACCCAACAGCACCCAGAGTGGATCTGCCAACTGTCTTCTGCTGAGAATAGAAGAGAATAGAAGAGAGATTTTACACTTATTTATGTATTTAACATTTTTAACCAAGTCCCCTCAAGATTTGTTTTTTCCTACCCATCATGACAGATACAGTCAGTTGCAGTCAAACAACAGGGGTCTTTACATCAGTAAAAATAAGTGCAGTCATATTTAAAATACAGCACATAATTTATTGATATATACATTTTTACGTAACACTTTTTGATTAGGTAGCACAGATAAAGGTTGCCCAAATTTTACATTTGTCCTACGTGAAAAATCTTTGAAAAAATATTTTCATTTAAAAAAAAAAAAGGCTCAGTAATTTCCTAAAAACAATGGTAAAGAGGAAGATGCTTTATCAGACTTAAATGTTTTCATGAATACAGAATATCACCAGCCATAGCCTTTAGAAATGGTGGATAAGATATACAGTGGCATGAAAAGGTTTTTGCACCCCCGGTCAAAATTTTTGTTAGTGTGAATAGCTAAGCAAGTAAAAGATAAAGTGATTTCCAAAAGGCATAAAGTTAAAGATGACACATTTCTTCAGTACTTTAAGCAAGATGACTTTTTTATTTACATGTTTTACAGTTTTGAAATAACAAAAAAGAAAAAAGGGCCTGAAACAACAGTTTGGGCTCCTTGCATGGTCAGTGCTCAGTAACACCCCTTTTAGCAAGTATCACAGCTTTAAAAGCTTTTTGTAGCAGCTAAGAGTGTTTCAGTTCTTGTTCGGCGGATTTTTGCCCATTCTTCCTTGCAAAAGCCTTCTAGTTATGTGAGACTATTGGGCAATCTTGCATGCGCTGCTGTTTTCAGATGTATCCACGGATTTTCGATGATGTTTAGGTCGGGGGACTGTTAGGGCCATGGCAAAACCTTCAGGTTGCGCCACTTGAGGTAGTCCATTGTGGTTTTTGAGGTGTGTTTAGGATCATTATCCTGTTGTAGAATCCATCGTCTTTTCATCGTCAGCTTTTTTGCAGATGATGTGATCAGATGATTTGCCCTCAGAATTTGCTGGTATTTAATTGAATCAATTCTTCCCTCTACCAGCTGCAACAAAAGCCCAAAGCATGATTGATCCCTCCCGTTGCAGTTGGAGATGTGTTCTTTTCATGAAATTCTGCACCCTTTTTCCTCCAAACATACCTTTGCTCATTGTGGCCAAAAAGTTCTGTTTTAATTTTATAAGTCCACAGGACTTGTTTCCAAAATGCATCAGGCTTGTTTAGATGTTCCTTTGCAAACTTCTGATGCTGAATTTTGTATTGAGGACGCAGGAAAGGTTTTCTTCCCATGAGTCTTCCATGAAGGTCATATTTGTGCAGGTGTTTCTGCACAAAGTAGAACAGTGCACCACCACTCCAGAGTCTGCTAAATCTTCCTGAAGGTCTTTATCAATGAAACAAGGGTTTTGATTTGCCTTTCTAGCAATCCTAAGAGAAGTTGTTTCTAAAAGTTTTCTTGGTTTTCCAGACCTCAACTTGACCTGCACCATTCCTGTTAACTGCCACCTCTTAATTACATTGGAACTGAGAAAACGACCACCTGAAAACTCTTTGCTGTCTTCTAATAGAATTCTCCTGCTTTGTGGGCATCAGCCTGTTTAATTTTCAGACTGTTAGGCAGCTGCCTAGAGGAGCCTGATTGTTGGGGCAATGTTTGAGGAGTCAGAGTATTTGTAAAGCTTTTAAATCTGAGTCACCTGGCCTTTCCTAATGATGTTTGTGAATAAGCCATAGGCCTAACATGCTAATTAAGGTTTGAGACCTTGGTAAAAGTTATCTGAGCGCTCAAATCTCTTGGGGTGCCCAAACTTTTGCATGGTGCTCCTTTCCTTTTTTTCACTCTAAACTTGTACAAAACAAAAATAATGCACTAATCTTGCGCAAGTTGAAAATAATATTTCTTTTTTATCATTATGCCTTTTAGAGATCAGTTCATCTCTTAATGACTTAACTATTGACAATAACAGAAATTTTGACCAGGGTTACCCAAAGTTTTTCATGCCACTGTAGCAACAAAAGCCATGATCACATTAAAAAATCTTATTTAGAGATAACCCTACACCTGTCACTTAATACCCTCACTCATTAAGCAAAGGATGTTGCCAAAAGCTTTGAGCAGACTCCAAATCATATTTGTTCTTGCTTATGAGATTAGAATGTTAGTCTGGGACAAATAGCTGAGCAGGTTATGTTCACTTGATCTGTTATGTGACTGCTTGTAACAGGTCACTTTGGGATAGGCACTAAATTGCAAACTGAATTTCCAAGTGCCGGTACAAGGTCTTAGTCCTGGTGTGTGTGAGGCTTAGAGATAGGCATTGCAACTAATGGCATAGATGTCAGAGGGTTAAGCTGTAACCTCCCCTTGCACCGCTGCCTCCCACTGTCTTTCTGCCTCTCTCACTTGCCCTTTTTCCTCCTGTCGCCCCATCATTCCATGTTGTTACACACAGTGCAGCGGTGTCCCACGGGGCTGGAGATTGCTATGGACGTGATGTGATTTCTCGTCTGCTCTCAGCTGTAATATGCTGTAGTGCATGTCTCTGATGAACTTGCCTCACAATGTTTGGAAGACATGTTGTCCTCCACACTCCCCCTTTTTTCTTTCTGTTAATGCCATTTATTTCTGTCCATCACAGATTATGTGTGCATCGATGAGTGATCATCAAATAGCGTGATCATGTACTTGAAAATATTTCATATTGCTTGATGAGGATTGTTAGCACGTAATCGTTTTCTTGGTCGTTTAATGCTTGCAAACTGGGACGTGTTTAGTTAATTCATTTGTAGCGATATACACTCCCTCATACACACAAACGCACAAATGCAGCAATCATCATATCTCAGGGGTTTACTCCATTGTTGCCCTTGATAATAATGACTTAGTTGGATTTGTCCTAATGTGATGACAGAGACTGAAAGCTTCGCTCAGCAACATGACGGGGACATATCGGCCTTGTGAATCTCTGGCTACAATTAGGAAAATTGCATGGATGCTGGCTTAGTTATTCCAGTGTGGACAGGGAAAAGAGGCTTTTTTTGGAGTCTTTATGTGATAAGTACAGGCAGCTTTGGATGGGAGATACAAGGGACAGAAACCAGCTTATTGTGAATCTGAATTGAAAGAAGTGGGCTGTTCTCAGTTTAGGACGAGCACAAGGTCATGCGGGTCCCATACAGACAGTGGAAAGTAATATATACATTGCATTCAGAAAGTATTCAGACCCCTTCATTTTTTTCACATTTTGTTATGTTGCAGCCTAATGGTAAAATAATTTAAATTCATTTTTTCCCTCATCAGTCTACACCCAATTCCCCATAAGGCCAAAGTGAAAACTGAATTTTAGAAAAAATTAACTCTGGCAAATTTAATAAAGGAAAACTGAAATATCACATTGACATAATTCATCAGACCGTTGGCCAAGATGCTTGAAATTTAGCTCAGGTGCCTCCCATTTCTCGTGATCATCTTCGAGATGTTTCTACACCTTGATTGGAGTTAAACTATGGTAAATTCAATCAAAGGCTACAAAAAAATTTCTGCTTCATTGAAGGTTCCCGAGAAGACAGTTACCTTCATAATTTTTCAATGGAATATGATTTGGAACAACCAGGACTCTTCTTAGAGCTGGACAAACTTTGCAATCAGGGGAGAAGTGCCTTGGTAACAGAGGTGACCAAACACCCGATGCTCAGTTCGGCTGAGCTCCAGAGAACATGTGGGGAGATGGGAGATACTCTCATAGAGGCAGCCATCACTGCAGCACTCCACTGATCTGGGCTATATGGCAGATTTGCCAGACAGAAACCTTTCCTCAGTGAAAGACACATGAAAGTTGCTTGGAGTTTGCAAAAAAAAGCACCATAAGCACCATAAGGACTCTCAGACTGTGAAGAACAAGATGCTAGATTTAAACAGCTGAATCTAGATTCAGCTTTTTGGGCTAAATTCTAAGTGTCATGTCTGGAGGAAACCAGGCACCGCTCATCACCTGACCAATACCATCCCAACGGTGAAACATGGTTGTGGCAGCATCATGCTGTGGGGGTGTTTTTCAGTGGCAGGGACAGAGAGAATGGTCAGGGTTGAGGGAAAGCTGAATGGAGCAAAGTACAGATATATCCTTAATAAAAAAAACCTGGTCCAGAGTGCTCAGGACCTCAGACTGGACCGAAGGTTCACCTTCCAACAGGAAAATGACCCTAAGCACACAGCCAAGACAACGCAGGAGTGGCTTAGGGACAACCCTGTGAATGTCCTTGAGTTGCCCAGCCAGAGCCCTGACTTGAACCCAATCGAACATCTCTGGAGAGAACTGAAAATGGCTTTCCACTGACAGTGCCCAATGAACCTGACAGAGCCTGAGAGGATCTGCAGAAAAGAATAGCAGAAAATCCCCAAATCCAGGTGTGCAAAGCTTGTAGCGTCATACCCAAGAAGACCCGAGGCTGTAGTCGATGCCAAAGGTGCTTCAACGAAGTACTGAGTAAAGGGTTTGAATATTAACATCAATGTGATATTTCAGTTTTTTTCTCTCTAATAAATTTGCAGTTTGTATCATTCTGTTTTTCCATTGTCATTAAGGGGGGATTTAATGTAGATTGATGAGGGAAAAAATTAATTTAAATGATTTTAGCGTAGGGCTGCAACGTAACAAAATGTGGAAAAAGTGAAGGAGTTTGAACTTTGAATTTGAACTTTCTGAATGCACTGTATATAGCCTATATGTAAAAACCTGGCACCTCTAAACTCTTGTCAGTCATGGGATGTGACAACAGCAGTGGTGAGAAAATACTAAACTTACTTCTCTGGAAATTCTAGAAAACAATTTAGCGAAATACTATAAATATAGTTCCAAGGGACAGGCGTACGTTGCATTGACCTTTTCAATATGTGTTAGATATTGAAACGGTTTCATCTCACCCGAATCATACATACAGTATTTTCTCACTTACCCATTGTGCCATCTAGCCTACAGATAGTTTTGGTTTTATGTGCTGAGGTTTTGAGATATCCATCCCTGAAGATTCTGCCATCACACTGATACAAAGGCGGTGAATGGAAGTCAATTTGTGCCACGCAATTTTGTGAAAAATTTTATAGGAAAAATTCAGCAGTAACATTTTTTTTCCCCAGAAACAATCTCCTCACTGTCAGCTGGGGTTAGGTTATGCAAGGGAATAACTGAGGCATTGTTTCTGAAAAGAGACTCCTTTCAAGGTTTTCCAAAATGTAAAATATTTTGAGCTCAAAAAATTAAATTCCTCCTCCGCTGTGTTGGATTGTTGGCAGAAATCTTAGCTACAGATGTCTCAAAACTATAGCCCGACCATTGATGGATTTTGAGGATGATTTAGAAAATTGAGAGAATCCAATAACGATATGTCGGCTGACAGTAATTTATAATTTATATATATGTATATACAAACAATCTTGATATGGATCTCATAGAATTGTTTTTTTTTTGTGACCAAGTGGAAGGTACACACTGAGTGGGACATTTTACTGTTGAAAAATAAATTTATCAGTGCTCTCTGGTGGACAGACTATGTAATGGTGACACTGATTGTAAAATACCTCAAACCTAGTTTGCCATTTTTGTACTCCAGTTTCTTGTTACCTATTGGCCAACATACTTATAGCCATATAAAGTATCTGCAATAAGCTAATATTGGCAGATATATCAGTGATGAGATATTCTAAAAAATTGCTGACAGCGCAACATGAAAAATTAATATTAATATCAATAGATTCTGTAGCTCGTATTATTATTCTTTGTCTTATTTTGATTTGGGGGACAATCATGCTCTAAGTTTCAGAACTACATTTCCGATAATTTGGGGGCTTTGGGGGATATAAACAGGGAGTATAATGTTGCCATCGAGTTAAAAGTATGCCGAATTAGCTATTAGCCGTTCCTGTCTGCAATGTACCCGAGGATGTACAGACAACTATCACCAGATCACTTTGATACTGAAGAAAATTTAAAAACATGATCAATCTCAGGCAAGTTGTAGAGTTATAAGGACGTCTAATTTTGTGTAAAATTATAAGGGAGTAAACATCTTCATATATGTACCTACTACATGACGTAGATCTCTGAGTCCGAATATTCCTTATTCTCTTCCCAACATTTTGCTGTTACATGTTATTTTAAGGGAAAATCATGACACCGCTGGAGGAATTTAGGCTTACTGAAATGTTTTTCTCTTTGAGTCATTGTGGATGAGGGCATTTCTGAAGTGAAAATGTATTGCATATGTGGCAGGTATATATGTATATGTAGCAAGAATACTTAAAAATATTATCTCTGCTTAATACTAACTGTTACGTAGTGGTGTCAGATAACTTGATGTTGAATAATTCAGATAAATACCTTTTATTGTGAATTGTTATGAGAGAACTTCCAAGTTTACCCTAATGTAGTTTATATACACTCAGCCTCCAATAAGCTGGCCAGTTTATGCTTTATACAGCATTTAGCTCTGTTGGTGTTGAAGTCAACTCTACTCAGTTGCTCTGCTCTTTCAGTAAAAGCTATCCAACACAGGAAGCTGAACCAACATCTCTTTTCTACTGAAAGCATCATCAATTTATAACAACCCATGATGCAATCCAAAATTTGACTGTAAATGCAAATGTCATCCCCAAAACATAACGGAAACAGTTTACACTTATTTTTAAGCCTTACAAAAATGCCCCACTTTTGAAGTAGTGCGGTCAAAGAGACAACGGTATGATATTTTCATAGTCAACAGCATTGTTTATAATGTAATTACTTAGTTGAAAATCTAATCAAACAGATGACACATTAAAAACACTGTAATATTCATTCATTTAAGAAAACCACCAGTATGTTATCAGGGTCTGTTGAATCCTATTAGTAGAAAAATGTTGGCCTTTTTTGGATTTAATCTACATGTGATGAGATCAGAGAATAGTGAATGATAGATATATTCCTTAAAAAAAACTAATACGCACAAAAAATTAAAATGAACTGTAAGGCTATAAACCTCTGATTATCTCAACAACAGTTTTTTAGTTCACATGGAAAATTAGTTGATTTTCTTTTCAACAATGTATTTCATGACTGGAAGTGGAGACTATAATTAGCTTCTGTTGAGCAGATATTGCATAATAAAGAGGCTGCAGAGTCTGTTGGACCCCCTGTTGTACGTCTGAGGGTTAAACAGAACGTTGGTTTGACTTTTGATTGTGTGATCCAGTGATTGTTGTTAGATTTTCAACGCAAACAGTCTATCACTTTATGCTTGTGCACATGTGTTTTGGTCTTTGCCGTGTGCGTGTGAAGAGGCACGCAGAGGAAACCTTCCACCCTGTGGTTGCGCTGCACCGCTGCATCCTGCTTGCTGCTCTGCCAGTTCTGCTGCCTGCATCCGCCCCTCAGAGCGTCTTTGCAGCTCTCAGTTTGACCTCATTGTCACCATCTTTACCATCAGTATTAGTAGCTGCACCCTTCATCATCATCATCATCATCATCATCATCATCTTCTTCATCACTAATGTCTTTATTATAATCATTACAAGCAGCAGGCATCAATAGGACTATCACCACCATCGTCATCGTTCTTAATATGCTGTTTTATTATATTAATATGCTGTTTATTATCACTGTCATCATTTTACTCATGATGTTCTCAAATGAAGACAGATGCTGGAATAAACATTCTTGCACCCTAACTGCGAGTCATTGTTGAGCGCGATGCAGGGTTGTTGCATGATGTGCAGAAAGGGCCTCTCCTCCTTCAGAGTCCTGTTCACCACTTGCGAGCTTCACATACCGTTAAGTATGCTGCTAGACATGTGCTCCCATCTTGCATTGTGCTCGCTGGCGGTTTATAAACACGCCTTGTATGTATTTCTCCTCTGAATATTTCAGATGGGGGCTGACAAAATGCAGGCGGAAACAGACCGCTGATGACCTCCTTCTCATCGCCTCCACCTCCTTTTTTCTCTCTCTCTCTTTCTCTATGCCCCCCCCCTCTCTCTGTGCTCACATTCTCCCAGGCTTCCCCGCTATTTCTCTCACTGTCTTCATCCTCCTAGTCTCATCACTCTCTTTTCTCTCTTCCCTCCCCCACTGTTCACACCCTCCCCTCCTTATTCTACCTTTGAGTTTTAAATGTGCTCCCCTCTTTCTGTCTTCCCACGTTTCCTTGCATCTTCTCCCACCTGTCTGTCCTTTCATCCCACTCATTTGCTCCTGCGTCTCATCACCTCTGTGTTACCCTTCCCTTTCATTCACCCTCTCCCTCTTGTTTTTTCTCTCTCGATGGCGTACTCTGCCCGCCTGCGTGCCTGCCTGCCTGCCTGCCTGCCTGCCTGCCTGCCTGTCTGTCTGTCTGTTCCATAAAGGGCTGTCTGAGGCCTCTGCTCTGCTAATTCATTCGTTGTGCATCGCCTCACATATCTGCAGGGTCAGGCAGACACACAGAGGGAGAGGAGGAGAGGAAGAGACGAGATCTGGAGGAAGAGAGAGGGAGAGGGACCAGGAAAAGAGGACAGGGGGAAAAAAGATGCAGTTTTATCTCCAAAAACAGAATGCCAGAGCCATATCCTGTGGTGGTATATTCCAGAAATCCCTCTCTCTCACACACACACAACATATACAGTAGCTTGCCATGGCCTCCTTCTGCTCTCCCTGATGTTCACCTTTTTCTCTAATCTAATATTTTAACCACATTGCTGCCATTGTCTCTGTTACTAAAGGAATGCACGGCATATGTAGTGTATTCATTTGCAGAGTGGTGAGGGCATGTTTTTGCAACTGCTTCAATTCCAAAATGCCTCGTGATGATACATCAGTAATTGTGAACATACTTTGTACCTGAAACAGAACATATTCTCTGGTAAAGTGACATTTCGGAGGCTTTGCTCCAGAAGCCGGTTGCACCAGCTCTTTGTAAGTTCAAACTTAGCCACACCTAATAGTTCTTACAAAGAGATTGTATCTAAATATTTACACCTAGTATCTGCCAAATGTAACTGTTAAAGCTAGCTGTACCAGCTGACAGGGCTCACGTTTGCTTGCTAATATGTGATTGTTTAGATTGATCATATGAAATAGAAAGATTTTAGATTTCATTTCATAAAATCAACACAATATACCTCAATGTTGCCCTAACTGAACAAATAGTGTTAGTAAGGTTAGCATAATCAGACATTTCCCACTAATTCTAAACTGCATGTGTACTATTATCTCTGAAACTCATGATTCTCCGTGTATGTAATCTAACTCGTACCAACATTCACCAAAGGATTTGTGGCTAAGTTTAATATAATGATTGTCCGCGTGAATTTGTTATTTTTGATAGGTATGTTACAGCTTGTGATGCTACAGTAACTTGGACAAGGATGGTGCTCAGATGTAGTATAACCATATTTAGTAAATCACTAGTTTAAAACTACTGCAGGTAATAGTTACTAAGACATTTACACACAAACCTAGTAATACATTTACAAATAACTGCAGCACCCCAATCCTGGAATCCTACATTTATATCAACAATAATTAAATGGAGGTAGACAAAGTCTTGAAATCCTTTCCTTCCTCTGTAGGTCCTAAGTTCTGCAATCAAATATTCATTTTAGTAAATGTATAAAAGCATTTGAAATAAAATAAAGAACTAAAATGCCAAAAGGAAAACTGCTTAAGAAATAAGTCATGCTTTACTACATCATTTGCTGCTGGTTAGTTTAAAGCAATAAGTCAATAAGATTTTTGTAAATATTACTTCCTTTCTGAGAATGAGATGAGAAGATTGTAACTGTTAAGAAGCTGATAAAAAAAAAAAAAAAAAAAAAAAAACATTACTAAGACACTTGGTGTGTTGTAAGAATACTGTATTTTTTGGACAGAGCCAGTCTAGCTGTTTCTCCCTGCTTTCTTAATGCCCAGACATGATGTTGGTATTCAACCTGTCAACAATTTCAGAAAGAGAGCAAAAAGGTTATTAACCCAAAAGTCTTCCTTTAAACTGTAGCAGCACATTATAATTTTTATGAGTACATTGTATGTTTTGCATACAAAACCTTAGTCTGCACAATATATAGAATGCTAACTGCAACTGTTGTTTAAATCAAGTGGAGTAAAAAGTACAATATTTACATTTAAGTACAGTGCTAAATTAAAGATACTTAATCTTATACCTTTAGTACTAACTCATCTTAACCACCTACGCAGCTTATGTAGAACACTACAAGGTTTTTACCCTCAAGAAGCTTTGAAAGCATTTATAGCAGGTGCTTTTGAAGTAGTACACAAATCTGTCTAAACTTATCCAGTAGTGCAGGAACAGCATGCAAATCTCCTCAGAGATAATTTTGACATGAGTCGAGCTTGTGTGTATCTGTGTGTGTGTGTGTGTGTGTGTGTGTGTTGGTGGGTGTGTGTGTGTGTCTGGGTGGTGGTGGAGGGTTTGTTTGCCCTTGTGTGTCAGAGAAGTAGAAGGACTTGAGGTATAAGGAGGGTGAAAGCGCTACCTTGTTTGTAGTATAACAATTACTACTTGTATTTACCTCTGTTTAAGAAATTGAAAATCTTGTGAGTGTTCGAGACACTGTTGATGGGAGAGAAAAGAAAGTGTTCTCCCAGGAAATGAAGTGTAAGAGCAGTGGATCTGGTCCTTCCATCAGTGAGAGGCTACTCTGGGGAGCTCAGTTGATTTTTCCTGTTAAACTAACAGAAAAATCTCTCTGGCTACTCAAAGTCATGTTATGGTATCATTTGATCTTTTTTTTCAACAAGGAGAAAGAATGTGATGAAACATTTTTGCATGCACTTGCTGGCTGCCTTGTAAGGTGTTCTATTTTCCATGCATTATTCTCCCAGTGAGTCAAAAATAGAAACTGATATGTCAGAAAGAGACAGTGACAAAAAGCCAGAGGATAACCCCCCCCCCCAAAAAAACACACACACACACACACACACACACACACACACACACACACACACCATTTCTCACCTCACCCTCTGCAGCATTTCTTCGGTTTGTTCTTATCTTTCATGTCACTCATACTGCATGTTGTACCTTTTTCTTTTCTTTCTGCCTCTTCCCTTATCTCTGCAGGTTTTCCTGAGCAGGCGGTCTGTGTGGCAGAGTTTTATCTCGAGTGGAAGTGAGTGAGCGAGTGGGTGTCATGGATGATAGCAAAGCAAATGTCGAGGACCCTCCCTACCAGAACTTGCTGCTCCTGGGAGCCATTGCAGCAGCATCTGCCTTTGTGGTCACCATCCTTATTGTCCTTGTCTGCGTCGGCTGCCAAAGGTAAGAAGACGGTCGCATGACTTAAAATGTGAAAAAAGTATGAGGCAGACTGAAATAAAAAAAGAGAGAAAAGCAGAGTTTTATCATCTCTGCTGTCAGCTTTCCCTACCCTCCCTGATTACTCTCATCGTCCACTCCTTTTACGTGTCTTTACTTCTTCTGAACTCTTCTCCTCCCTTCTTTCTCTTCCCTCCGTCCGTCCTCTCTGTCTCTTTTATCTCCTGCTCTGAGCAAAGTGGCAGTAATGAATGTTAATGGCTGCGAGTGTCAGAACAGATGAAATGATGTTTACAGGACAGTGAGGAGACAGGCCAGAGTCAGAGCAGCCTCACATCACCCCTCTTAAGCAGACTCCTCAGAAGGCAAAAGCAGCGGAACACCCTGCAGTTTAAAGAGGATCAGACTCTGAGCCAGGCAAGAGCAATGGAACAGCCTGTTTTTTTTTTTTTTTTTTTTTTCCCACAACCCTCAGGGACCAATCAGAGGCTGCACTGTGGCTTTGTTGCCATGGGATACACAGATAAGGATGTAGAGAAATGTCGAACCAGCTCATGTCATGGAAATAAAACCACACCATTGTTAAGATCTAAAGAATAAAATATATGATCCCCACTGGATGTCAGTGATTTTGAGGAGTTGGGTGTTCGGTAGTTTTCCCGTTTCAAATTCACTTTGTAATATACAAATACCATAGATCCTGGAAAGAGAGACCTGTTACTATAGATTTTCCTACTATTGATTTAAAACAAACCCTGCACTTGTTCTTTTATAAGCCAAGGCTTAGAGTAGACTTTAGTCTAAAAATTACAAAATAATTGTTGCCCACCTTTATACGTTTTCATGCCTAAATGTCAAGTTTACCTGAAACCCTATCGTGTGCCATGCTATTATGAACATCTCCAAGGTGAGTTCTCTTCTCCTTCTCATGGTCCCCCTGGGGTATGATGGCCATATGTTTGTACAAATGGGATGGAGTTCCAGCTCACTTAAGGAGACAATAGCTAGCTGCAGTAACATGGAGCTGAAACAACTGACTGTGGTGCTTTTTATGTTCAGATGTAGTTCAAATAACTTGTATGATTAGATGATACAGCATTTGTATGATTCATGCATCTGCTAGCAAACAGAAATGCTATTTACTGCTGCATTGTGTTTTGCAGTGCAGCAGTAAAATCTCACATATTATGTTATGCAGATCCTTACCCTCCAAAGTGAGGGGAAAAGAAGTAAGGAGCACCCAGGAGCTTTTGTCTTCATATCAACAGTTTCCTATGGCTACAGCCACCTCCAGGGATCCACAATGATGTGCAACACTACTCTATATACACTTGTTGCACAAGAGTAATACCAGGTGATTGTAGAGTCAAACGACAAAGGGCATTAGCATGAAGGAAACTAGAAAATAACAATTATGAGTTTGCATGGTCTTATTATGAAAATAACTAGAAAAAAACAGAAAAGAAAAGTTTCTCAGTGAAGGACATCCTCTGCTTTGGCAAAAACCCGAGTCACGCACCACTCACTGTTTGACTGGGCTCTTGTTATCAACCAAGGACTTTCATGCCCTACCCAGAGTCGGATGCTGATAGTATCTATGTGTTCTGAGTGTGTGTATATGTTCTCTCTGTGTCCACCGGCTCCTGTTGACCTTCCTCGCTTTGACGTTGTGTCAGAAAAAGCAAGAGCAAGCACCCCCCAGCCGGAGAAAAAGGGACATCTGTAAATATGGTGAGACATGCTTTCATTTTACTCTCTCTTTTCCTCCCTCCCTCCCTCCCACACTCCATCTTCTTCTGCTCTTTTCCCTGTCAGCTTTCTCCCTCAATAGCTGTCTGCGGATACAGACGCACATGCATGTGTTTGCATGTTTCATTCCTGTATTAACATGTCTATATGTGTGTGACAGCAGGGTACACTTCGGCATCCAAAACTGAACTCCATGAGCAAATCTGACACCAGGCTGCATGAGATCAATCGCTTTCCCTGCAATGGAAACTGTAAGTGATGACTGACAGTTTGTATGTGACAGTATATAATATACAACCCCGAACTGTTACACCATTTCAGTCCTGCCCCCTCCATCGCTTTCTTTCTCTCCCTCTTCCTCCTCCTCCTCCTCTCTGTGCAGCTGTTAGCAAGAGCCGTCCAGCCAGTATGGACCTCCTGCTCCTCCACAGTCGGTGCTCCCAGACAGACCTGAGGCCCTCCCATGGGCGCCAGCTCCCCCAGATCCCCACCAGTCCCCAGGGATCTGGCCAGGTGGAGGGAGGGGAAACAGGAGGAGATGGGGGGGGTGGAGGAGGAGGGGCAGGAGGAGGGGACGCCAGAGACCACACATACACCGAGGTGGGCCTGCGCAACAACCCCACCCCCACCCATTGCCTGGACGATGGCCTTTACGAAACTGTCGGTGTCCAGGAAAGTGACCGGGGCCTAAGGTACCCTCGGCCCCGCCTCTCACATCAGCCAACACTCCAGCTATAATCAGAGCTGCTCAAAGTCCCCCAGCTCATGCCAATGGAGCACGCAATGGAAATGGGCACGGGAACGTATGTATATACTCACAGATCCCAAACTTACATTATGCTTATTTGTTATTGTTTGCTCGTAGATGGCATGCATAAGCTTTAGACATAGGTATAAAGTGCAGGAGCTCCAGCTTTGCAGTTGGATGACATTGGCTGGGCTTCGTCTAGGGTGCTTTGCATCAGTGGTTCTGTGTTTCCTTGTTCATGGATAACAGTTAACAGTGTAAGATTAATTTGTAACTGACATCGTTAGTAATACAAAACCTTGTGTCCCTCTTTGTTTTATTCCTCATAGGGTGGCAGAGGGAATGGCAGAGGGAATGGCACCATTAACAGTCCAATGACAGGAAGAGGTAATGGGGCGAGTGGGGTCAATAGGTCCCCTCTGCCTTCTGTTAACTCCTTGGCCATTCAAGATCCAACTGCAGCTGAGTACGCTTCCATACGGAAGTTCAGAAAGGTAATTTTAAAATGCATTTTTAGCAGTTATTTAGGTGGTAACTTGAAATGATAGAGGTGATCCATCCTTGTCGATTCAATTAAAAGATTAGTTTGGTTTTAATGGAAATGTTACTACTTTTCTCATTAAGCAAATAAAATCCTTTTGATGCCTCTGTGTTGAGTTTGAAAGTACATTGCAAGGCTGTACATTGCAACAGTATTTTAGCATTTCCATTGAGAAGTCCAACCTCTGCTAATACAGACACAGAGCTGCAGCTGTACTCTATAGGTATGTTGTCACATGACATTGTCAACAAAAAAATGGTAGATAACATCAGCTGGTGTTCTGAATGTTGTGTGACTTGATTTTGTGCCAATGTTTATATCTCATGCCATGTAACTTTATGCATAGCCACTAAAAAGTAGGCGTTTCTGTGACTGTAATCAGTCTCAAGAAGAGCAGTGGGCTCTGAATGATATGATCAGGATATTTATAGTGATAGAAGGTGGTAGCAAGACATAACCACACTAAACTAAAGTCTAGTGTTATAAGGCTAAGAGATTTTGTATGTTTTTTTTAAACTGCGCACAGAGGCATCCATCAGCTTCTCTGCATCTGAATAAATAGGTAAAATGGTAAAATTAACCAAAATGAACTAATCCTTAAAATACTTATAATTTACAGTCTCCTGCTTAAGTCTAAAATACTCCTCTGACATGCATTAGAATATCCAAAAATACTTGATTAAGTGGACTTGCTGATGCGCTCTTTGACTGAAAGCTTTATATATAATGGTTCCACTGGTGACTCAATACTTAAAGGTTGACAAGACAAACAGGAAGGAAAATAACGGGGCCGACAGCCAGTCAGACAGCCAGTCGAGCGTGAGTGAGTCACCTTCTGCTGCTCCTCCTCCAATACATCGCAGTCAGGAGTTTCCACGCAAGCCGCTGGAGCCATTTCACCTGCAGTCCTTCCCAAAGGTACAGGAATCATTGGTTCAATATGCTTCCTATCAACCCTAGGCATTGTATAGTACTACCAAACCACCCACCTTTCCAAACTGTAAGTCTGTCTGTTTACCACCAGAGGGCACTGTCCACAAACACATAGCTCTTTATGGTCAGACTTGAGGATTTATATTATTTTAGTCACTTGATGTTCTCTTATCAGATTTTACCATACATTTATACATTTATTATTTATGTATTATTAGTGTATGTATGTGTATGTGTGAGCATATGGTAGACAAAATCACCATTGTTGAAATTCCCAAACTGACCAACTAACCAACTTTAATAACTCATGTTTTATGATTTTGTCTATTATTTGAAAGCTTTAATCACATAACAGCGCTATATGTGCCAGTTGGGATGTGTTTATAAACAGCCAAGGCCACAGTTTAGGGCAGTTCTGACAGGGAAATAGAGGGACAATGATCGGATGGTGATCAGCCTTTCCTGTGCGTACTGTTAAAACCAGTTACTGGTTTTAATGTTGTTATATATATATAACATGTTGTTCTCTCTCTTTCTCTCTCTCTCTATATGTATATATATATATATATATATATATATATATATATATATATATATGTGTGTGTGTGTGTGTGTGTGTTTATATTTATATTTATACTGTATGTATACGGTATTGTGGGTGACCAGTGTATTTTTCATGTATGTGTGCATGGTTATGTGTCTTTGGCAGAGCATAAAACGGGTATCTTTGTCTTTTGTTTTAGTGATTTAAGGAGATTGATGTGGTTGTTTAAACAATTTTGCTTTAGCGGTGGATGTTAGCCGTATTGTTGACCTGCGCTTTTAATCTGCGTATGCCAAAGCCTTGATAGTGTGTGTTTATATGTGTGCATGTGTGTATGTGCATATCTGTGCATGTGTGTGTTTTTCTTCCGCACTGTGCCGCGCAGCACGGTATTAAAGTGGCCAGAGTAAAGAGTAGAAGGATGGATTATGTAAGAGCTTGGCTGGCTGCCAAGCTGCTTCTGTGTGTGTGTGCGTGTGTGTGTGTGTGTGTGTGCGTGCGCACGCGTTTGCGTGTGTGTCCACGTTGAATCTATCAGCAAGTCTATCTAAAAACAGCTAACAGGTAGCCAGCAGCCAGAGTTGGGATAAATAATGTTCACATACTGAAGCCATTTACTCCCCGGCTTCTATTACTCACTCACACTGCACAGGAGGAGCATATAAAAGTTTAATCATCCTTGGTTGCATGTGCAAATACCATGCACGTACCACTACATGCTTTGTAATTGGTTTTTAATTGGTTTTGATCGCCAGCAGTGATAAAAATTTAACAAGATTAGTTACTTGTTTGGTTATTGTTTTATTATGTCCTTTTTATATTGGACAGCCAGGTTTCTTTTGTTTCTCAGCAACGGATCATATATAACTACTATTAAGCAGGTAGGGAATGCGGATACAATACAAAGAATTTAATAAACCGATTTCTATTATCTTCCCTAAAAATTACCTCTACCAGGACTGTTAAATGGCGGTTGTGTTTTTGCAGCATTGTCTGTATATTGGTTGGTCTGTCTGTCTGTCAGCAGGGTATCTTTGACTGAATGTATGTGTAAAAACCCTTAGGAAACGTTGGTCACTGAGTAAGGAGGAACGAATAAGAGCTTAATGAAAATTCAACAACTGAGCAGACATTCCCTGATACTTGCATGGCACAAACCATCTAGTAATTTGTTGTGGTGGTTTTTGAAAAACCTTGTTTGGTCAATATTTTCGATCACAGCAGTACTGACCAAATTTGATTAAAAAAAACAGTCCACATTATTCCTACAGTGCAAGTAAGTAATCACTCATGCAGTCATGATCTCTGACCTTCTAAACAAATGCACTTGCTCTCTCACACACACATAAAAAATCCACCCTCTGCCCATGCTATGCCACATGGTCAATGTTTACCTATTCAGCAAACATGGCAAATGCAAACTTCTGCAACTCAGGTCAAACACAGCACAGTGTTATTACATGTGTTATTACACGTCATTACACGTTTTGAACATTTCCACTCCATTGCACAAAAGGACTTCTGGATCGTAATTGCAATACTTGCCTGAGCTCCTCAATTGATTTTGTTTACCAGGAGGCGGTCTTCATGGGCAACGGGGAGCAGTACATCTGGAAGCCTCCAGAAGACGATGACATCATCACCTTGCACCCACCTCCACACCGTGGA
Organism: Xiphias gladius; assembly: GCF_016859285.1. Lineage (NCBI taxonomy): Eukaryota > Metazoa > Chordata > Actinopteri > Istiophoriformes > Xiphiidae > Xiphias > Xiphias gladius. The sequence goes on along the minus strand of NC_053417.1, from coordinate 18,420,999 downwards.
GAGAACGGACAGGGGCACCCATCTCCCCCAACTGCGAAGGAGGTAGTATGTGTGCGTGCGTTAGTGTGTGGTGGTAGTAGCTGGGGGGAGGGACCACTCCACATGGGACCGGAAGGAGTACAGGCAGACGGATAGAGGGACAGGTTTCTGATTCTTGACTGCTGTGTTTACGGAGCGGGCTGCCCATTTGATTGGACATGCCGTCATAACACCGCTGCCCTGTGACCTGCCTGTCATTCGGGGTTTCTGCTTACAGCCAGAGGATACGTTACATGGATCCAGCACTCCCAGCCCCCCGCCTGAACCCTGACCCCAATCTCCCAGCCCCCCACTCATCTGTCGGTCTCCAATCCATGACTCGCCAGACGGATCGGACATCAGTCTCACCTGCTGCCGAATGATTAATCACCACTTTGCATTCAAAGAGATGTTAGTTTAAGGTTGGCTGTTTTGTCTCAGACAGAATGTGATCAGCCCTGTCTGGGATGCGGGTTACAAACTCACCTAAGTGTATACAGTATATGTGGTAGAGTATGTCAGGTGGTGGTAGGAGGAAGTCTGCTCTCACCAATCATGTCACCTTCGCCACCACATGTGCTCCCACATGCAGCAGCTCCACTCAATCCATCTTTCAATTCCCTTTTCTTCACTCTCCGCTGGACACAGTATAACGTACTGAGAGAATTACAAGCAGTTTGGGAACTTTTGTCATGCCTGGGGAGCTGGGGGAGTCATTCTGAATGGATGGAGGGGTGTCCTTAAATAGACCACTGTCTGTTATTACTTTCTGTTTGACTGAGCTTCTCTTTTCCATTATCATTTTCATCAGCTCAGGGAAGTTTTTGTTTCCCATGTAACTTTTTTGGTATACATATGACTGAGGGTAAGTCTGAATTTTCACACAGAAAAATAACTTATTGCAGGTTGTGATTATTAAGTCACATAAAAGATCATCTAGATGAGCGGAAAATGAATTGATAGTTTTATCTATCCGGGGAGGGATGTAAGAGTTAAGTAAAATGCAGGCCTGACAAGTTTTAAGATGCTGGTAAATTTCTTGTTTAATCCAGCATTTCGCCAAAAGTTTGGAAACTGCTGTATCTGGGGATTAAGGGGTTAAGTCTCTGCTGTTTGGCTCAAGAGTTAAACTCCTCCTCTGCAAATGAGACTAGTACACAGAGCAGCTGGCCTTGACTGCATTCTGCAATCTCTCTCTCAGTGTGTTTTTCTTTCTTTCTAACTTTTTGTCCTGTTTTTTTTACTTTTTCAAACTTTTTCCCTCCCTTAGTTGCTGTGTTTTTCCATTGGATAGTTTTTTGTTGCCCTAACATGCCCATAAACTTTGTATCCTCTGGAGGTTGTAAGTTGCAGCCGGCAAAAAGTGTTGTGTTTCCACTCCCATCTAAATCTCCTCCTCTCCTCTGGCGCTCTCTCCTTCTGCTCCACTCCCTTTGTTGCTATTAGGAGGCGCTGCCTTCCCCAACCAATCACGTTGCGCAAACCGTGTCTTACCAGATGAATATCAACTGCTAGCAGACCGTTTGGAAACTTCTGCCATATTTGCTATTCATAAAGTTGATCACACACAGATGCATCAGTCATGCATACTGTTGTGTTTCCATGGATAATCACTGTATGCAGAAATTTAAATATGACTTCTCAAAGTCTTGGTCTGAGCAGAGAGCTAAAGCAGTATCAGAAGAGACATAACAGAAAGAAGCACAGGCTGAGGGGAGGAGAAAAGAAAGCATACAATGCACAGGCTTCCTCAACAGCTGCAGCCCAGTTTTGAAATCCCCATCATCTTGTGACTTCCTTCCTCTGCTGCACAGAGCTGCAAATTCTGTGTGCACATATGCACACACACACACAGACACACACTTGCGCATACACACACATTGCACATTGTGTGCACTTACTTATAGCATACGCCAGGGTCTTTGTTTACCCAAAAAGGTCACACAGGAGATTTGTGGGGGCAGGGTATCTGTGTCGCTTAAAATTTGCCAGAGACAGAAAGACAGAAAGAGATTCACAATTAAATTCAGTTGTTTGCACTTAAATAATATTTCCCCAGCTTAACTAATGTTATATTTTTCTTGTGTAAGATGTATAATATAAAGGCACCATAAAAGCAAAGTGAAGGTTAGCACACAAACACTGACAGAGTCTTGCCCGTTGTCTGTGTACTCTCAGGTTTCAGTTTTTTTGGGAGCAGAACAAAAACAAGTTTAATCTGTGTATGTGTGTAGGAGAGAGAGTTTGCATAGCCAGTGTTTCTCAGGGCGACTAGAGCAGAGCTGCTGGTCTGAATGTGAACACGGAAGGTAAACATGACCATGTCCCACAGTCCTCTGCTCTTGTGCTCCCCTCGTGGAATTTTTTACACAGAAATGCCAGAGGTCATAGCACTGGTTTATCCAAATTCCTCACAAGACCTCACACATGCCTTTCAGTTGTGAGTCGTAGTTGTCAAATCTTACATGCTTCACTGTAAGAACACACGTAGAGAAAACACACATTAGGATACTGTATTTACAGACACATACATACATCTGCCGTAAACACAGTCACAAAAACATGTACATAAGCCTCATTCGAAGCAAATGACATGTGAGAAAAGTCCATTAGCGAGCAGGGGTTTTTTTGTTTTTGTTTTTTTCAGCAAATTGGCTGTCGTCCAGATCTTTCACACCATAGCCTACTGTTCTGTCGCCAGTGCAGTTGTGGTGAAATTTTAACAGGTCCATCCACTGCAAAGCTAACTTTGTCTCTCTGCCTAGACCTCAACAGACTGATAACACAGTTTACTCTGTCTTATCCTACCCTGTCAAAATAGGTCAGGTTACAGCATAGAGCAAGCTTTGTCAACACATGCGCAAACTACTGTGCACACCCACACAATCCGTGCTCATACGTCAAATTAGCAGCATCACATGTTTAATGTCATGTTCATATATTGTACCTTTATGTCTGGCACACATACAGACAGAAATGTATACATAAATATAGAAAGTCTGCACATACTCATAGCCAACTCAGAAACTTGAGACTTAAAGATGGGAAACAATGATACAGTGGCTGTTAATTAAAATCCCAGCACAGTATAGCATGTGTAGGCTATATCAGTTGTGGTTATAGACATTCACTCATAGAAACAAGGCTGTGAATGAATCAGAGTAACAGTTTACCTTCTATTTCAGGAGTTTTCATCCATAGACTGTAGTATAGAGTTGTACTGTAGTTCAGTGGCATTAACTGATACAATACCCTGCTCTGCCGTGTGTGTTCTCAGATTGCAGACACTTACTCCATCGTGTGTAAAACTCAAAAGAAGAAACCTCCCATGGAAAACAACGGAGCAAAGACCCTCCCACGCTCCTTTGGTGGGGAGAGAGGAAATGCAGGTTCCCGGGGCCGAGGCAGAGGAGTCCAAGGCCAGGCACGTTCCCAGGAGGAGCCCTGCTATGAGCCGGTAGGAGACAGGTCCTGGCCTGCATGCGTAATGGCTGAGTCTGACCCTGCGTACGCTACTATCGACAGCCACCGGAAACGTGAGCAGGGGGGAACCAATAACAGCACAGCTGGGGGTAATGCCACTCTGAAGAGAAAGAAGCAAACACCTCATCAGCAACTGCAGGCAGCACCAGCGGCACCTCAGGCCTCAGGACCCAGTGCCCTGCCTGTTAGAGGCCTGCCTGGTGGGGAAAACTTCTATGAGAGCATCAGTGATGTGAAACAAGGGGCCAACAGCTCCAGCACCACCACCATCTTCACCTTCAATGATGGGATGGAGATGTACGTCACTGGCCTGTAGCTGGCTGACAGGGAGAAATGGCCCAGAACCCTCTGGTACAGAGTCATGAAAGGGACCTTCCTGTTCACCGGCCAGCAGGTTGCTGTACATAGATACAAGGCCCTCTATGGACAAACAACATGAGGATCCATTTTGTGTTGACATCAGGTACAAACAGGGTCTTAATCCAGGTTCAGATTTCCCTTAACTGGTCTGAACTTCAGAACCAGCCTAAGCCTAGTCCAGCCCAAATATGGACCAAATGCATTTTAACAAAGAAAAAAAAAACAAAGAAAAGAAAACTGGAATATACATCTTCAACCTACTGTGTCACAGACCATACTCACCTGTTTGTGCATCATTTTCCATAATATCTTTATTTTTATATGAACACTGTACTCTTTAAAGAGTATGTGGTGTAACTCACAACCTGAGAAAAACACACTTTAATATATATAACAAAGGAAATGTGCATGCATTGTGGAAATTCAAACACACACCTGAAATAGACAGTAGTAGCAAGGAAGCTGGCTATATTATGAGTATGAGGTACACTGTTAGCTATTGTCACCCATATACACACACACACGCACACACACACACACACACACACACACACACACACACACACACACGCACGCACGCACAAGCACATGCCTCATCTTGGGGGAACTTATGTAATATAAAGAGATGGATGTCACACAGATTTGCGGTGCTTAGCTCTCACTAAGCAAACATCTTAAACAGGTTCTCTGTGCACACTGGCCTATTGCCCAGCAGACAGCATTGTGGTGCTTTGTTCAAACATATGCCTGTAATTTGTAGGCCTCCTTAAGCACAGAAGTAAGTGAAGGCTATTGTCCCTGTTTCACAAATGACCATCAATGTGCCCTAAACACATTAGCATTTACCAAAAGCAGCCCTCATGATAACTATAAAAAGTGACTTTTGCACAACCTTCACATAAATTATGAGATTAGTTAAGAATCCACACTCAGATTTGACAATCATCTGTAGCCAGAAACATGATGACACACCCCCACACTGATACACACATACTTGGCAGAGTCATGTAGGGTAAAGTGATCAGGTCAGGGGCATTGAGTGAGTTGTGCAAGAATCTCCCCAGAGGGATATGGGTAAAAGATTTCACAATTACTGTATGATGGCAGGGATGGGATAAATGAGAGAAGAATATTTTCAAAAAATAAGGAAGCAAGGAAGCAAGAGAGTGTCCAAAATAACACAGGATGCTTTATCTTTGCAGCTAATATGTCATGTCTTTTGGGCTCTGTAAACATCTGATTTTATGACCATTGTAATTTTGTAGTGGACAGCTGCAGGACTGGTTGGCTTAATTGCGTATCAATGTGCTCTAAAGGGCGTTTCCAAACACAGTTCGGATTCGCTCCCTGGTCTCAAGTCAAAGACAGAGATCCCCATAGCTCACCAGACTTAAGTCTGGTGGTTGAAATAGCAACAGAAGGCTTGGAGTCCAAGAAAAATAAAACACTGGGCATAAAAATTACCAGCGAGTGTCCTTTGGAAGGTTGCCCCTCGCCCTCTCCCCACCCTCATCTCTAGCCTCTGCACTGAGTTCTCTTCCATTGTAAACAATTTCTTTCCCATGTAGCTTTGGGGAACATTAAAACAGAGAGAACAGAAGAAAAAAACAAGACATTAGAGCCTTAATAAATGGGCATAAAGATAAGAGGTGAAGGGGAATACAAACTGCTCACAGGCTGAGAGATGAAGGATGCATTAGAATGAGGTAACTGTGAGACAACCATGCAGAGAGAAAACGGGTTTAGAAAGGTTAGTAACATATATGAATAAATGCTACTGTGTCAGAAAGTATTTAAAAATAAATGCACTCTGTATTTTAATGCACTGTTTATTTTTTCTTACCTACTGACAATACCATTGGTTAAATAGCTCATGCCACTGCCATGAAAATAGTAAGTTTATGTTGTTGGTGCAATTTTGCCTGCTTGATCAAAAAAGTGCATGCTTTGATATATGGAGATGAAAACAAATATTGTGGTACCTAACTGAGTCTTGTTTGTTGATCTTTTCTGTTGTACTCTTTTGCCATATGATGCAAAGCAGCATTCAGTTTTTACAAAGCAACAACTCGGAGGAAGAGGGGAGAGAAATAGAAAGATGGCGAGAAGCCACTGAGCGTTTAGGGCAGAGCGTTGTTTATCCTCCCCTCTGGGGGAGCAAGAAAGAGTGACAGAGGTGGGGGAGGGAGATGAACAACAGCTAGTATAAAGCTAGATGAGGATCACTGCAAATGGACACGGATCCAAAGAGCCCTCCTCCTCCTGATATGTGTTTGCGTGCATGCACACTCACACTGCAACACTGAGCCATGTGCATTTCCAGTTAGGGGAGGAAGCACATATTGCTTCCACTTGGTCAGGCCCTGAATACACTCCCTCCCCCAGCTGTGTTCATCCTCCAGTAACCGACATAGACCTCTCTTTTCTCTGCTTCACCTCGCTCCCTCGCTGTGCAGGGGAGGGGCCTTTGATGTCCAGTTCTGAGGGAGTCAGGGAGTGATATGGGAGTTGGGGGGGGGGGCAGAGACGGTGGGTCAGGCCAATCCCAGGCTGATATCAATGATGCACAAACGGCTCAACTACTGTCCGATATGAGAAATGGCTAACAGCTGAAATGCTTAACAAGCTCTGTTGAGGCTACCTTTAGACAATGCTGGCTGGAAAATGCTATCACACTTAATCCTTTCTCTCTGGCTGTCACTTTACGTGTCACATTTTCTTTATCCTGAAGGAAAGCACTGATCTGATATATTTTGTTAAACACTGTTATACACTGATCGAGACAAATGTCAATTGCACAAACAAATACAGTATGATGATGTAAATGTGTAACATACTCTGTTGCTGTTCTGATGTTGTTCCAATGTAACATACAGTATACAGTATATTTGTTGAAAAAAAAAGATGGTTATCACAGACACATTGTACTTTGTGGATGCAAAATGTTTCATGCTTTCCATGCAGATACAGATGCTGTTTGTTAATGTCATCAGATATAATTATGGGCCAATACTGATGTGACAGCTGTAGCCAATGTTCTATGTTCTTAAAGCACAGGGTTTAGTTTAAAAATAGTAAATATAATAAAATATAGTGACAGTGCAGATATGCAAAAGATTGTAATGTTTTATATTAACCTTCGTAAAATATTAAAGTGAGTTTTTACTTTTCTAATAAAGTGGCACATTATAGAGTGTTTTTGTCTTTTGCCTGTAGTCTTATTGCTTTGTACAGGTTATCAAACTAGGCAACACTACAGTGTTAGTTGTTAGAGCTCTGTAGCAGCCTCATAGTAATAACTGTAGCTTGCAATAAATGCAATTTGCAGTAAAAATGTGTTTGTGTAAAATTAAGCAATAAACCAGAAGTGGCTGGGCCCTCAGGCATTTTAGAAAAAATAGAATAGATAAAGATAGTTTGAGATACTTTCCAACAACTGTAGAGCGGAAACGAAACGAAAACAAATGCCAATATACTGCAACTTTTAATAAAAAGCTGTTTTATAATGTTCATGAATTCCATGATCATACCAATCACTAATTCTAGGTAAAGAAAGTTGTTGATAAAACATTATACTAAATATAGAGAGGCAGTAACAGTTTAATCTGCCAAATATTTTGCAATGTGATTACACTCTAAGCACTGTATGTACAAGTGGACACATGAACAGCATGAAAAAAATATAGAAAAATTAAAAATATTACTTTTCCTGAAACTTCTAATCCAGTTTCGCAACAATGCAATGCAATGCAAAAGCAAGGTGTCTCTTTTATTTTGTCCACCTTTTGTTTATAAATGTAAATCAAGTGCACCTATGTGGAAGTTACAAAACTGAACCTTGCTTCACAAACCACTACAATTATATGACAGGTGTAGTCACTACTTACTTTTTACCTCAAGATTTTACATGTAAAAACATGATCAGTTTAAAAAAACAGGATGCACTCTTATAAAGCACATAACAGTATATAAAGTAGTTAAAATTAGCTCTAGTTTGACAACATTAAAATGCCGCATGCATGTAAATGCATCAATGACAATATTCCATTAATATTATCACGTTTCGAGAAACTCGAGATCCAAAAGCACAACAGAGTCAATGATGGAAGGTAAAGAGTATTTATTGGAATGTTCAAAACAAGGCAAACAAACCCTGCAGGCGACGGTACAAAGGGCTGGCAGGCAGAATCATAGTCAAGCAGACAGGCAGCTAGGAAAAGGAATCAGGCAGGTATACAAACTAAATTCTGTAAAGCTTGACAATCAGCAGAAAGACAACCTGACAACTGGTGAGTGGAAACGGAAGTATATATACAGAGGGGGTGATTGCGTAAATGGGAACAGGTGTGTGCAGGGGTGGAGTGGCCAGCAGGCAGGAAATTGGAAACTTGGGTAGAGGGGAGTGGCTGGGTCTGAAATAGTGATGTGCAAAGCAGTTATTTTCAGTGTCCTGAATCACTAGAATTAATCATTAAAAATATTTATTCAAAAGATTTGTTCAACGAATCGTTCAGTGCCTGACCGGAGCTCCAACTGTGTAGTTCCATTCACTGAACTGTAACACAGCCGACCCGAATATATTCCTCATGATCCCTGGCTCCGGGAACTGGAATCGCCGACGCTTGACAAGCATACCAAACTCAGTTTATAATTCTTGATGTTTTAAAGGTTTCCTGGCTAAATATCGGACATAAACGCTGGTTTTTACTGACTTTGAAGTCTTTTTAACCAATCTACAGTTCGGCATTACTCTTGAACTTGTTGGGCCTGATTCCAGCAGTTTGAGCTGCTGACTATCAATTAGGGCCTACCTTCACTGTGTATTTTCAGTGAACGAATCACTAAATCACTCAGTCAGTGAGTGAGTGTATCCTTGCGAACGAATCAATGACCTGAATCACTCATTGACTGAGTGAGTGTATCCCTCCACATTTGCTCGCAACTGACTGAGAGCTCAACTGAAATGAGAAAATGAATGGATTGTCTCGGAAGTGATTCAGTTCATTCACCCAAATAGATTTGTTCTTTTGAACTAACAACACCGGTCTATGACAAAGATATATAGAATTACAGAATTTTGCATAAGGGGTACTTTGACCTTTGATACTTTAAATAAATGTTAATGCTAATACTTGAATAAGATTTTGAATGCAGGACTTAGTAGGAGTATTACTATACTTTGATAGTACCACTTTTTAAAAAAATCTCAGTGCTTCTTCCACCACTGGTTATTGTTTCCAGAGACTATTCTGTTAGCTGTACATTATAACAACTATGGCTATAAGATGAATAACTTGCACTTCTAATAAAAAATTGGGCTTATATCTTCTGGTGGAGGGCACGATCTGACCAAAAAGGTTCAATTCATCAATTACAACACTTTTCTAAAGTGTAGCTCATGCCGGTAAAACATGATCCGCTAAATCACCATTTGATTTGCAAAAACGTAAATGCGCAGTTTACTGCTGAGGCCTGCAGGATGTTTTCCCTCTGCTCTCAGTCGTCGACAGACACCGGCCGGTAAACTAAAAGGACACGCCCCCTCCCCCTCTTCCACCCACATTACTTGGATTAGAAAAAACAGTGATTGACACACTGAAAGTGGCCAATCAGAGGTCGCCTCGCCGTGGACGCGTGCCAAAATGTAATGTTTATGTATGCAGCGGACCAATGGGAGTGAAGTGGAGGGGGCGTGGCATTCGTTTGGAGGAAAGAGGCAAAACAATCTTTTATCCTCCTGACCGGGCGGCTTTTTGGATATCCTGGGTCGTAGTGGTGGAGGCGGTGGTGAGAAACTTTACATGTAGACTAGAATAGAAGTTAAGACACAGACAATTCCTATCAACTCGCGACAATCCTGATAAATGTATCTAACTCCAGCAATTTGCACTAAAATCTATAGAAAGCTGGTTTTCTTTCTTTAGTCCCCACTCGCCCCCGTCTGAAAATGGATTCCAGATATATTTTGGAGAAGTCGTCGGTTGAGACAAGGGTCGGGGTCGGTGGAGCGGCTTTTAACTGCCGGGCAGGCCGCTCCGTGCTCCGCGACACACGGGTCCCCACGGTGGAAAAAAGCGGTCCCATGCCGGCGTACACGCACGGGCCCGTCCTTTACAAATTTGTAATGGACGTCGGCTCAGCGGCGGAGGTGAAAAGCGAAAGAACCTCTCCCAAAGGGAACGGACTGTCTCCGGGTGGTCGAATATTGCACGACATGGAAAAAGTAAGTGCCGTTTAGCCGTGCTAAGTGTGTACGCACGACTCCATTAGCCGGCAAAGTCAACTGTACAGCCAAGTTACGGCATAGATAATATCAAGCATGTAACGTGAACTTGTCATTACACTGTAAAATGATAAGTTTGACAGCTTACGAGGCTCTCACACGCCGTTATTAAATTTTAAAGATTGAAATATGCGACTGCGACGGTCACACGAGACTCCCAACTATTGTATATTGTGTTGTATTGTGTATTGAGTACTGCCTTTATAATTCTTAACCCACTTCTGTAAAGTGTCGGTAATTTCAGCGACTGCTGTCAACGCTTGTTCGTAAGTACGGTAATTACGTCGTATCCAAACTGCTTTAAATGGCGGCTCATTCTGTGTGCAAAGTTTACAGAAAAGGGGGCAGGGACTTCAAACTACTAGCCTGACCCCCTCCCCCATATCTTCAGGGTGGAGCTACAGCGAGGGCTTCCTGGCCGCGAAGCACGGCCCGGCTCCTCACACTCTACTTAACTACTGGTAGTACTTGCACAAAAGGCGTGTTAGATATTTCTATATTTTCCCCCCCCTATACAGCCGCTTTTTGTTTCCATCGTGCTTTAACTTGCATTGCGTGTATGTTTTTGCATGACCTTTTCAGCATTTCGTGGCCCGTTTGCGTTTCTCTTTGCAGGGTCAGTATTTTTTTCATATCATATAGTTACTAATTGACCCTGCAACATCAAATATGTATAGATGGCGAATTTTCACACCTACTTTTGAAATGAATCGACAACATTTTATTCAAATGGGTTTAATAATATTCCTGAGTCTGTTTATATTAAATTGAAATGTAATGATGGCAGTAGGTAGGACCTTTACTTTAGTGCAGGTTTTGTGAATGAACATTTGAATGAGTATTTTCTTGTAGAGCAGCAATGATCAGTCGAGGAATCGACTCACTCAGAATTAATCAGAAGCTATTTTGAAAATAATCATTTCAATAATTTTTTGAGCAAAAATGCCCGGTATTATCTGGTTTCAGTTTGTCAAATGTGAGGATTTCATGCTTTTCTTTGTCATATGTTGCAGTAAATTAAACATTTTTAGCCTTTGGACTGATGGTCGTAAAAAAGAAGCAAACTTAAGACATCGACCAGTGCTTGAAGAGACTGGGATTGCCATTTTTCACAATTTTTTAAAAACATTTTAGACTCCGTGATTAATTCATTATAAATGAAATAATGGCAGATTAATCCATGATGACAATAATTGTTAGCTGCGGCCCCTAATTTTTTAATTATCGTGTTTCTCTTGTAAGGAGTTTTTCCATTTTTCGCTTCAGGGTTTCTGTGATGAATCAAATTAGAAATCTAAGGGTCACCAGACATAATGTTTCTGATGCAGGCATGTTGATAATTGGCCTCAAAATGATAGATTGACTTTAATGTGTTTTTGCTTCATTTCCTAGAATGGCCTGGGGGACCTAAAAGACACCGGTTCCACTGGGATCCTGAAGAGGGCCAGTCCCACTCACTGCCCAGGAATAAATGGGCAGTTGCCAGGTGGCTTCATGCATTTGGACATCAGCAACCTAGGGAAACAAGCAGAGCTGGCCAACAGCTTCAGGGCAGCACAAGTGCAGAATGTACCACCGACAGAAAGACAACCCCTCCCCTCCTCCCACATCCCTGTCCCCAGAAACAGGTACAGAGAGGCTGCTGACATATATGTACAATCATGAACCCCTGTTATATCTTTATCTTTGGTTTATTTGTTTTTTGTGAGTGTTGCATGTTAAGTGAAAGAGACATCTCCTCCAAGCAATACTGTCATTTGATGGGAGTCAAACTTTGGCTTGGCATCTAAACATGAGCTTTGGACAAATGGGTAATCGCTCCATTGGATTCTAGATCACATAGTTAATTATCAGACCTATTTATGTGTGGATAGCTCTAGTTTCTATTAAACCCAAACAAGGAGCTAATTTGACACAAAATATGCGGTGTTAAAAATACTCAACATAGTCAATTTTCATACTCAACTCCAAACGTGTTCCTTAACAGAATCTTGACTAGAAGTGGAATTCACCCTCTGGCTACAACTGTACAGTGGTTTGGGCATGACTGGTGTGGGGACTTACTGGTCAACTGACCACATGTTTGGTGTTCAATCCAGAATAGTTTTGAAATATACTCTAAGACAGCCAGAGCTTGAGATGACGCTTAGGTTTGCCAAATCGCTTGACAGAAGGAAAAGAGAGAGAAATAATGAGATAGTTATAGTATGTTGGTGTTGTGCATTTTTAAATAATTTAATTATGTTTTGGAAAGTCTTTACTCATTCACCTCCATGTCTTGCTTTACTCTTTTGAAGCCCAATGGTATCCTTGTTGAACCTCTTTTCACAGGCCAGGCTAGTGGATGTATCAGGGTGATGTGCCCACTGTATATCAGGCAGGAAGATGACCTTTGTTGTATGCAAGTGTGTTTTGTTTGTTTCATGTGCAGTGCAGTGAACTTTTGCTCCCATTGTTTAAAATCATTTTCAAACAAGTGATTATGTAACAGTAAAGAGGAGTGGGAAAGGCTGCAGGCGGTGCCTAAGCACTCTTTCCTTTATTTTGCACAGATATTGGTTATTGTCAGCGTTAGGTCGGCGCTTACACATTAAGCAACGGCACCTTCACGTTAACAAATACCCGGTGGCAATAAAATATCTACAAACTTAGCAGCTCTTCTTTATTAAATATGCATAGAGGAATTATGACCTCTGTCTGAGCCTCAATGTAGGATCATTTCAAAAATGTTAGGATATTAAGATTTTAGATGTAGATAGATTGTAAGCTACTTATAGTCTATCAACAAAACAGTACAACTGCTAAAAGTGTGCTTTATAGTAGGTTTAATGTGTGTAGGGGTTTTGGGGTTTTAAATACCACACTTGCACCCTTCCTTCCTTCTCTCATCACATGAACTTCACATGCTTGTGGTCATGTATGATGTGAGGGAGTGTCTCTGGGGAGCATGCAAGACTGAACATGCTTTTTAACCTGCTTATTGTTGAGCTTACTTCTTTTTGAGTGTGTATGCATCTCCACTACAGACAGCAAAGCGACTGTTCTCACCTCACAATCCTGGTCTTAACCAGATATTAAACATCTCTTTTCCACAGCATTTTGATAACTATCTCCGCACACTGCTATGACAATAACAAACTCTGCGTTGACGCTACACAGTCACTAAAAGAGGTTGCATAACATTATATAACTGTGGTCATATTAGCCAGGCCTCTTTGTTGCTCCATTGACCTTTCTGATTAAGTCCCTGTCTTTACCCTGCTCAAATTGGCTTTTGTTTTGCAGTTGGTGACAAGAGGCTCTCCTCTCCTCTTTCAGCATGAAACAATCAGCTTTCTTAGCCACGATTCACATTTTAGTTTAAACCATTTTACTATTCAGTCAATTAGGTAAACTTCCTTAAGCTCATGCCAGCTCTTTCTGTTACCCGGATGTAGTGTATGTGCATGTGGTGTTTGTCACAAATCATAAAAGCAGTTTGAAAAGGGACTCTGGGTGCCACATAAACCCGCTAACCGTAATTGGGTTTGAACAAAATGCAATGATTTTCCCAAGTTACATAGGAGTACTACACTAATACACTTTTGGACTGCAGTGTGATGCAACTATTTTTCTACAAGTAATGGTCACAGTGCCGAGGCTGTACTAACCATCCCAGTGTGTACACGTATCTGTACCTGCAGGTGTTACCGATTGCGCATTTGCTGCACTCTGTTCCCTGCTATGGATAATGCCAACAAAACCATTTATTTTCATTTGCTCCCCACTAGCTTAGGTAATACCACCATTGTGTTACAGGATTAAATACGTTTAAAGAGACCTTAGCTATAAAGCTGTTGCTCAAATCTATGTGTTTTTCATTAACCGCTTATCACTTGCATATTGTTTGTCAGGTAATACCTTCAGTGCTCACACCTTGTCTTCTCATTTTCCAAATGCTGCAAAGTAGGTCACTATGCTTTAGACAAGCCTGGGCAAAGATCTTGGAGGAGTAACCAATATATTCACTCACTCCTACTTGTGCATATGCACACCAATCCTCAACGTCAAACCTACACCGTATATTTGCACTCCCACCTGTCTTGTCAACCTTGTCTGTGTGTGTGTGTGTGTGTGTGTCTTTTCCTTTTTCTGTCTCTGATTAAATCTCTCTTTCACTCACACCCTTATGGCAGAGCTCATTCAACCTTTCAATACTCATCAGCGTGGAATCCAGTGCACTGATAACAGAACAAAGACCACTTTGAATGAACAAAAAAAAAAGAGGTGTGATGAAATGAGGAGGGGTGTGGGCATTTTGTATTGATGCAAAAAGCTTTTCTTTCTTATCTGTCCTTGGTCAGGTACACTGTCACCACAGTAGGGTCAGTTGAATAGAAAACACTGAGTCGGCATAGACAAGACACCAGAGCAACCAACTGCAGTGAGGGGGGTCGATGGTGGCGGGGAAAAGACAGCTCTTTTTTTTTTTTTTTTTTTCATAATTGGTGCCCAGCCTTTGACTCAGTCTTTTAACAGTCATCGGGAGGATTTAGGCTAAGCAGGCAGGCATCCCCCTACGACCACCCCACCACCAATCCTCTTCTCCCAAAGGAGACATTACAGGCGGTTGTTGAAGGTCAGAGTCAAAGGAACGGCTACCCGCCCCCACTCTTGTCTGGGATGTCTAACCCACATCCAGACCGCTGACATGGCCTCCAGAGTAGAGCAGCCCGCTCCTCTGTCAGGTAGTTCTTTTCTTTTGTAATTCCATATAAACCATATTTGCCTGTATGTGTTTTCATATCAGTGTTATCATTAGTTGTAAAATTCCTTCTGAATTTGATGCAGCATTTTCATCTTTCCTTGTAGCCTTTTTTCTCCCAGACCACAAGAGGTTAACGCTCTTGCACTGACACAGGCAGGGGTCAAAGGTTGTCCTCAATGAATGGAGTTATGCGTGGGGGGGTTGCACTGGGGTGGGGTCATATCAGGACGCAAGCAGGCGTCTGTTCCATCTACTAGGTCAGCCTCAGAATCTGGGTTAGGTGCTGCATAGACAATTTATAACTGCAGAAGATTGTAGTAGACAGCTCATCATCTAACACTGAAGCTGTATCCTTACTTAGAGGTCTATGGAGGAGTGAGGATTTTGTATCAAAGAATTTTTTTTTGGAATTTAATCTGTGTTTTCATGGTGCAGCTTTGCAGCAGGCTCTGAATCATTCATTCTTAAACAGAGAAGAAGGAAGAAGCTTTGGCTAATGGGTGAAATATGTGCTGTGTGTGTCTTTCTATGGTTGTGTGGACAAACTTTGGTTTGAAACCATCATCGTGAGGACATTTTGACCACTCCTCACAACTTCAAAGGGCTTTTTGATGGTTAAAACTTGGTTTTAAGGTTCAGATCTGAATTAATCTTAGGTTAGGGTTAGGCCAACGGTTGGGGTTAGGCATTTAATGGTGACGTTAGGTTAAGGGGCTAAGGAATGCATTGTGTCAATTTGTGTGTGTGTGTGTGTGTGTGTGTGTGTGTGTGTGTGTGTGTGTGTGCGTGTGTGCGTTTGCAATGCCCTAATGAGACATTAATCATCTGCTGTTATGCAGTGAAGAAGAGAGGCAAAATCAATTTCATAAGTGAAGAGGAGAGCAGGAGGCAATGAAGGAATTTTTTTTGCAAACATTCTGTAATGCAGGGTTTTCCCTACCATTATAAGACTCAGGCTGGGGGTCTTGTTTTTCAAATGTAATTTTTGTATTGCGCACAGTGCGATCAATCCATTCATCAGTGAGCGTATTTGCTTAGCTTTTCTTCCTGCTAAGCCTGAGTATACTGTGAAAAACAACAACCTGTGTTGCTGTTGTTGTTGTTGATGTTTTTTATAAATATTGATGTTGCGTATACAAAGTTAGAAGTAGCTCCAACATATGATGCATCGATTATATGTTACATTATACATCTTCACATACTTTTTTATGTCTAGTAGTGTACATGTAGGTTGTATACTGTACATCTGTCCTCCAGCAGGATGCCTTAGGGACAGAGAGAGAAAAAAAACTCTTATCGAGAGGGAAGGAAACTCTTGTTGCGCAGCTCTGGCACCGCTGCAGAAAAATGCTTTATCGCTTGCTCACCCACACTAATAGACACTTACATAAGGCCTCCTGTTCTGCCTCAGTAGCATTTAGAGATGCCATAGTAACCTGTCCTTCCTTGTCTTCAATCAGTCTGCTCTTTCTGTCCGTCTACCCAGCTCTTCATACCCACAGCAGCTGCTCTGTAGCTATCCCCTCTGTTCACCAGCTTCTCCTACCTTTCTCATCTTTCACCATAACCCTCCCAACACTTTTCTTGATCTTTCATACAACTGTTATCACTCTGTTGATATCGTTCCCTCTCTATCTTTGAGTTATTGACATGCTTATAAAAGCGCCTAAAAAGTTCCTGGCAGTGAAGTCAGAGTTTACTTTGCTGGTGTTGTTTATAAAGCTGCCTCAGTTGTGAGGTTCATACCATAGTACATACTGTATGAAACAATTTTACACAGTGGTTGCAAGGTTTTTGGCTGAGACATGGCAACTTTTCCTGATTTTGTAAAATGTCCCCACCTCCCTTTTTTATGTGTTTTATCTGTTCCATACATCCCATTTTCTGTTTTTCTTGGCTTTTTGCCCTCTGCCCCTTTTGTCTGAAGGACAAAGGCTAAATCCTACTCCAATCCAAAGGAGATGAAGTTCTCTGAACAATGCCGACTCTCTATTCCAGGAAAGATTACTCCATACTCCTATAAAATAATGTCAGTTCTAATCTGTCTGTCATATGTTTTTGTCTGTCTCTTTTCTTTTTTTCCGCTCAAACACTCGTAAACACACATCTTCAGCATATATATGATATTGTTTAATTTCCACTGCTTTTCAGTGACCGTATTCATTCACAAG
This sequence comes from Xiphias gladius, assembly GCF_016859285.1. Lineage (NCBI taxonomy): Eukaryota > Metazoa > Chordata > Actinopteri > Istiophoriformes > Xiphiidae > Xiphias > Xiphias gladius. Next base: position 18,403,937 of record NC_053417.1, on the reverse strand, counting down.
GTAGGAAAATGATAGCATACTAATCACTGGAACGTTCACAATGTTTCTGTTGGCAATGAAATCACAGATCTGCAGACATTACACTCACAAGCCAAGGGTTGATTTTTGGTTAGAAATATTTCTTCACTGTTGAGGAAGTTCAAGTAGCATTTTTCTTAAAGTCACACACACTGATTAGATAATATATTTATACATATAAACTGTAAATTCTAACCATAATGCTAATCTTGCCTGTTTTATTACTTCTCACTGTGACAGATTAATCATTAGGAAAAATTTTTTGATTGCACTGTGCAATGCTCCAGTGAATTTGAAAATGGCTTCCAAAACCAGATCCTTGGTTGCTGAGAATAAGCCTTTTAAAGTCTGAAGTAACTGATTTCAAAATGTCCTGTAAGCTCTGAGTTTCATGGGTTTTGCTTTCTCCTGCTCTCAATCACTGCACTTATAAATATCCTCACATAAAGTACACACACGTGCGCATGCACATACATGCACACACACAGACTTATCCTACATTAGTTGTGAGGACACTCATTGACGTAATGCATAGGCCCTTACCCTAACCCTAACCTAAACCCTAATTCTTACCTGAACCTTAAAACAAAATCTTAACCCTCAAACAGTTGTTGTCTGTGAAGTTGAGCGGAACGGCCAACATATCCTCACAATGATGTTTTCATACCAAAATTTGTTTGCACAACCATAGAAAGACATGCGCCCAGACACACACATACAAACATCACACACACACAGACACACACACACACACACACAGTGCCTTGCGCAACTCTATCATAAGTCATCTCAGTCTGCTGATGACAAGCAGTGAAATTCAGTCCAGACTGCAAACAGAGAGAAGTCGCCTAACACTTTGTACTGTGCAGAGCTAAATGGTCTACATCTGTTTTAATGTCAATACTTTGTTTTTTTTTATTAGTGCTCAGCCTTTATTTGAATATGCTTTCCCTTCTCTTTCTTTGGTAGGAAACTTGTTTAGCTTTCTTTCTCGGTTAGGAAATATCTAAAATACTTTATTCTCATTCAGCCTGCTATTTTCAATAAAAATTTAACCATTATTTAGTTTTATGTAGTTTATATGTTAATGATTGTCAAATATGACAACAGTCTGAGTTCCCCTCTCCTCTCCTCTGCTCCACCATTTCCTATTCTCTCCCTTTTGCTGTGTCGGTAATCCATGAAGCATTATGGCTACCTTCACCTGGACCTGGACATGGAAAATACAGTGCTCACTGAGGTTTCTTAGTGCATCCTGAGGAACATCAGATGTCCATGATCTCACTTGTAATTAAAGGATTATCGACTGCCCTGTCTTTTAGTTTAGTTGTGGAAGAGAGCTGTACTGAACTTCTGGCATTCCAATTGATTTTGTGTTGACACAGTTAAGTAATGTGGGCATTGACTTTTCAAAATGCCTCGGCCTGCAAGGGATTTGGTGAATCAAAGTGTGAATAAAAAGCCCAAAGCACTGCATTGATTAAACAGCTGCTATATAGCTAGCAACTTCATTAAAATACGTTTAAAAGATTCAGCTTAAATAAACATTTTTAAACAGCATGCCACACCCAGGCTGGTAAAACCAGTGGACCCAGTTCCTCATAAGCTCCTAGAAACCCCCCATGCTTTTTGTATGTCCATAAGAGTGTGTGTGTGTGTGTGTGTGACTGTGTCCGTGTGTGTGTCTGTATGGGTGTGGGTGTGTGTGTGAGTGGGTGTAGATATGCACATCCTTAACAATAGACCTGTGTGGGCTGGGATAAGGATTTATCCTTGTGCTCTCTAACAAATGGTCCTGGAGGACAAAACAAGCAATCAAAAAGTTCTAGAGTGTTAAGTGAACAGATTAGTGTGTTTTCTTTTTTTTTATCCTATTTTTCCTTTTCTCTCTCTCTCTCTCTCTCTCTCACCTACACACATACACACTCTTTCATTCTGTAGCCATAGTGAAGTAGTCAGGTTTCATTTAACACAGCCAATCCTAGCTGACATTGGGCGAGAGGCTGGGTACACCCTGGGCAGGTCGCCAGTCTATCATTGGGCCAACATATAGAGACAAAACAACCAGTCATGCTTGTATTCACAGCTACGGTCAGTTTAAGGTCACCAATTAACCTAACCTGCATGTCTTTGGACTGTGGGAGGAATCCCGTACCTGGAGGGAAACCCATACAGGCACGGAGAGAACATGCAAACTCCACTGGGTTCAAACCCAAAACCTTCTTGCTGTGAGGCAACAGTGCTAACCAATGCACCACTGTGCCGCCTCAACAGAAGTAATTACTAAAGGAAGAACAGCTTATTTAATCAGACTATTAACCGTCCAGTGAAAGCATGTTTTAATTAAGGCGCAAACATAGAAAATATTTTTAATTTTACCTGGTTAGCACCTGCCTCAGTGAATCGGGGGCGAGTCCTTATTTGTATTGCAAACCTGAGGATGAAATCTTACCTACAGAGTAACCTCTCCCGTTCTCTGCCAGTCAGTGTCCATCGCAATGTTTCATGGTAGATATTGTCATACGCCAATTCGGTAGACATCGCCCAACCCTATTTATACATACTGTATGTGCAAAGTAACACACCCTTACATTCATACATACTTTAGGTGACTCCTTATGTGCATGGCTATATCTGATGTACATGAGCCCTCTCTGGGCTAACATTAAGACCTGAAAAAATGTCTTAAATACATTTTTTTGGTATTTCGTTTTCCACCTTGTAAATACTAATTTATTTGAACAGCTTTCTAGTTTAGGATTAATATAGAACGGGTGAACAAATGGAACAAATTAACTTTACATCTCTAAAGTTTCCATTTTTACTATGTTAATTATCTAAGTTTAATTAGAATTAGAATTAGGGCAGAATGATTTATTTTGTTTTTAAATAGGGCTTCAAATAATGATTATTTTCATTATCAATCCAATTATATTATTAATTATTGATTAATTGATTAATTGTTTGCTCTATGAAATGTCATAAAACTGTTAAATATGCCTGTTAGAATCTCCAAAGCCAAAGGTGTTGTCTTTAAATGTCATATTTTATGTTTTTTTGCCAGCAGTGCAAAACCGAGAGATATTCAGTTAACTATCATGTATGATAAAGAGAAGCATCAAATCCATTTGTTTGAGAAGCTGGAAGCAGCAAATAATTTTTGCTTAAAAAATGATTAATAAATATTAAAACAATTATTCATTAACCTAATAGTTTTTTCCGAAGTTTGTCTAATCCATTAATTGACTAATTGTTGCAGCTCTAGTTTTAAATTGGTCTTTAGTTTTGCCATAGTTAATATTAAGAAGATATTTAAAGTCTTAAACCTAGTGTGTATGTCTGGAAAAGGTGTTTTGGCAAAGAGAGGTTTTTGAGCCGAGTAGTCTCTTTAAACAGGAGCAGACGCACACCCCTGGACTCCTCTGACTGCTGCCAAGATAACGTGGAGATTTCCGGCCTGGGGAGAGGTAGAAAGTATCCCCGCTTAATTTTAGTGGTGGTGGCTTCCAGCACCAACATGCCACTGCACAAAGCATTGAGTGTGTGAAGCTTCTCAGTCAGGTGCAGAGCAGAGCCCTGATCACTGCCCAAGAACTCTTGTAGCTGTTCTAGGGCATGAGATTACTGAGAGATTTTCACAATCTGGTAATTTTCACTCTTCTCTGATGGGCTGCATTTCCACCCACACTTGGTTTTCATCCACAGACAAAAAATGTTTTTCTTGTTGTTTTGTTGATATACAATAAACAGTGCGGTAGTCCCTCCAAAGAAAAAACGATGGAAGAATGTGGGTGGAAGAAACAGAGACAGAGAGGAAGGGGGGGTGGGGGTATAGGGTACCGAAATGATAATACTAATAAATGTAAAATTTATGACACTCAAATCCTTCAAATTCTTATGGCTGGTGTAGCATCAACATACCCCACTTTCAGAGAATCCATTCGCTACCCCTTCCAGACTGGCCCTGTCTAGAAAGTCATCATTAACTCTGCTTGCTATCAGTTCAGAAGACACTAAAGTACATTAAGAAATCCCTCATAATTATGTTGCTCTACAGATTTTATCATCACACCCATGTCCTCTTGTTTTAGATTTAACAGTGTATTATTAACATATAGTACACATTGCACAGTTACAGGGAATTTAAACAAGATGTTGGTTGTAGCAAATGGGGTATATATAAGCGACAACAACATTGTCCTTTAAAGCTCAGAGACGAACACTTGAGAAAAAAGGGGAGGTGAAACAGGGAATAGTAAGGGAATCACTGTATGGGGAACTAGGGAGTGTTATACATTTTATATGCATGCTGAGTAGGAATGCTCTTAATGACTAATTTCTCTCTAGATTAAATGGAAATTTTAATTTAGACTATTCAACTAGTCATGGATTAATGGATTTGTTTGATGAGTTGACAGAACAATCTCAGCTAAAAGTCTGCTGCGGCCGGATTTCTCACGGTGCTCCCGATGGCCAGTCTGACTGTAACAGATGGATCGCTTATCGATGTTTTTGTGTGCGTGTGTGTGTTTGAGAGAGAGAGAGAGAGAGAGAGAGCACAGGGCAAGGAGGGGAGATCTTTTATCTTGTTATGAGAAGTGTGAAAATATTTTTGGCGGGCCAAATTATACTGTGACAGGTAATTAGTGGGAAACGCTGAGGTAAAAGATGCCATATCGGTTTGCCAAGTGTGGCTAATGTTAGCAGTGCTTGCAAGGGCAGCCTTCTTTCCCTACAGGTTAAATCCATATACCTGTGCTGAATGTGATTGCGCATTGCTCTGGTCGAGTGGTTATATGCCAGTTTATTCCGACACAGCCTACATACAGCCTTATTTTCAATGTTTAATAATTATACCAACTAATTGTGTACATCCCTAATGCTGAGCAGCTGTTTCTGTCTCTGTGGGTGTTATGTCAGCCCCCTTACATTTGACTAGATTTACTAAAGATGTAGATGCACCAAAGGGGACTTGAGGTGCCAAGTACGTGCATGTCTGCATGTCTTGAGTGTGTGAATGAATGAGGTGTAGTGGTATGTTGGTATTTCTGAAGCTGGATCTGATTTAAGCCTCTGAAGTCTCACTAGCTTAACACAAGGCACCCGTCTACTGTCCAAACAGCATTACCCAGCCTTTAAACCTGCTTAAGTGTAACTGCCCTAATTGCCTACTTTCTATCTGCTGATGTTTAATAAAGATCAAAGATTACTGTAATTAATTAAGTTACTAAATTATCCAGTGATTTATGACATAACATTTAGATAGCAACTTTGTAACACTAAATTTGACTGTTCATTTATGACCTTTGGAACAGCAGTTGACAAAACAATCTCAGCTAAAGGTCCACTTACTCACTTGTTCTGGAGCTTTTGATGATATCACACGGTCTTCATCAGCATTTTGAATTTGCTCAGTTGCCATGGAACTATAGATGTTTTACTTTCATATTACAAAGCTTGCCGATGTGTGCTATTAATATGCAAATGCTTTTTGCATTTCTACAACATTCCCTAATCAGCAATTTAAGATTTTACACTACAAAAATGAATGTCTCTGTGTGTGTGTGTTTGGTCTTGCGTGTCTATGAGTCTGAGAGTGAAGAGTCTTGGTTTTAGACTGGCCTGACTGTTTCACTGAAAAAAACTTCGGTCACACAAGGCATGACTTTCTCTGGGCCAGCGCTGCTAGCTGTGTCTGGCAAGCTCTTCCATCTGTTTGTTTGTCTGTTCAGGCAAAAGAGTCTGTCCTAATCTGACCATTGCCCAGGTTTGGCTTTGTTGAAAAAAAGCTAAACTCTTGGGGGTGTTGACCATTTGCATCCAACAAGCAATCATTCTCATCCTGTTTAGTGAAACCCAGCCATCACATTTCAACTAGTCCGCCAAAGAATATCTTGGTTAACTGAAATCCTACCTACTCTTCAACCAATCAATTAGATGCGGGGGAAAAATAACCTGCACGTTATCTCTAGATTAACTAAACTGGCCACAGTGCCTTCTACCTGGTAGAGTTATTGGCCTAAATTAAATATAAGTAAACATAAAAAGAGTATTTGCAGCATGTTAAAACATTTTAGCCTAATTTTTTTATACTGAAATGATAACAGATTCAGAGCTGACCAGCGTGCTCCTGCCCGTATTCGTATGATTTCAGAAAATAGAACTATATCAACAGGTGATCCAAGCACAAGAACTATTGAGGAATACACACTCAGAGCCCCAAGCATTAAACACAAAAGTTGACAGAGCACCCTACCGCAGACAAGTTAGCCTACCGTTTTTAGATAATATGCTGTGTTGGTTGTTGAGCTGTGATATGCAAACTGCTGTTTGCAAAGTTTACAATCGGCTCAGTCATCTGTTTTAACAAAATGCAGCAACACCAATGACTTCTTTGACATGATGTCAATAGGTTGGGAGCTGACTCGGAGTAAACGTTCATAAACGTTAAATAATTTAGGATTAGCAGTCTCCATGAGGTTGGGTGAGTTCAAAGTTGTGAAAACACAGGTAGTATGTCCCTCCCACCACTGCAGTGACTACACACCTTTCAACTTGTTTATGAATAGTAATGGTAAAAAAACAGCAGTATGGTCCTGGGTTTAATATCTCAAATGTCTCATGGAAAAGCAGCTCTCTGTCTGAAGGTAGACGCTCTGTTTTATCATCATCATCTCTCCAGTGCTTCCATGATGTCCTCTTATTGCCTCCATTCGTCTTATTAACTATCCCATTGCTGGCATTGCAGAGTGATAGAGGGGGCATTTTCCTTTCCTTATTCCCAATGGTGTCATTGCCTCCATCCTAGGATGTTGATAAACCGATAATTTTGAGAGAGGTGAATGGCTTTTGTAAGCACTGGGCCAGAAGATCCACCCGGGAAATTTTTAAAGATGTGGTTTATGGTATTTTTTTTTTTTTTTTTATATCAGTTGGTATCCAGTACAGTCTGAAAGGGCCAGTAGGGGGCTGAGGATCGGTTGACACACAAGGGCTACTCAGTTACTTAAGGATAGGGGCGACATCATGAAATTAAGTTCACTGGAAAAGCAGTGTCAAAGTCTGTGCGCGCTGTTTTGAAATGTGTCTTTACATTAGACTCCCAACACAGATTCCTCTTTCTGCACAATAAACACACAGGCTTTGCTCCAACAAGCACACACAAATACTGTTAAGTATGCTTACTTTTAAATACTTGCATCAAATTCCCTTTTATATTTTTATAGAGTGCATCACTTCAACAATGGGTAGAAAATGGACATATTGTATAGCCTCACCACAGCCTATTTAGTGTGCATCAGCTGTATAACAGCTAAAAACATTAATGGAGTTTAGTTTTTGCATGTCAGTTTTATGATATAGTATATATATCACATTGATATATTTTTTTGTATCATACTTGTAATTACCTGTTTTTAATTAGCCATTAAGACTCAGTCAAATGGCATATTTGAAATGCCCCAATATCCACCTCCGGCCTGTTACCATTTTCAAAATCCAAGAAATAACAACAACTTCCGAGCTAGCAACCTTCAAGCTGAAAACGGCGAATTTTGATGAAGATTTGGATCGTGAAATCACACAGTCGACATACAGTGGGATTCCAAAAGCCTGAGACCACTCTTCCTTGAATGGGAAAGTGGTCTCAGCGTGAGACATGCGTCTGAGGCACGGTTCTCAGATAACATAGACAGAAAGATCTGTAGATAGTCATATTCACATCATACTAACAACATTACATACATCTGAGAACTTTCACCATAGTTTCAATGTCTGGGCTATATCTGAATATGTCAGACATGACAAATATATATATATATAATTTATTTATTTATTTTTAAAGCAATTGCATGTTATTAAAGGAGAAAGTGGACGCTACATGTGTACTCTATAGTTATAGCAGAAACCCATATAATTATATTGTGTCAATACATTAACAGAACATTAGGTTAAGGGCAGTCCGATGTTCTCTCTCTCTCTCTCTCTCTCCCCCTCTCTCTCTGGTTTTGTGGTTACAACTCTACACTTTTTGGACGGCTCATCAATGATGATGGATGATTATTATCATCATTACGATCAGCAGCAGGTTAGTGAGGTAGCCATCATGCACAGGTGAGGTAGGCAAGGTGGCCCATGCATAATAGTGCAAGCTGCTTTATTCGCATGGTCATTCTGACTCAGTAATGGCTGAAAATCTAATTATTTATGTGCTTGTACCCATTTGACCTTTTTACTGTTTTTGTTATTCATATGCTACATATTTCTGTGTACAGGGAGAAACACATAATATCGACATACAGACTTTTGAGTGTTTGAAAGGCCTATCTTCTCTTTATTTGTTCAATTGTTTTGCTTCAAAATTTTTTATCACTATTCATTTCTGGACAGTATACAACAGTCGGATCATATGCTCTAGCACCATAGCAGAGTGCCTGCCTTCCTCTCTGTGTATTCTCTTTCACATACACTCTTACAAAAAAACAAAAACACAAGTACTGGATGTTATGAAAGTAAACAAAACACTGCTTTCTTGGGGGTACATTTACTCCTGGCAATGCATGTCTGGGTGGGAGGAGTCTTATAATATTCAGCTCATCCACAGGCCTCATCACACTACCTCAAAGTCTACAGCCATCATTCGGCTATACTTTTCTACACTTTTAGCACTTTCTTCTTATGAGTTCTAGCTCCCTCACTTTATCTTCTAGAAAAAG